>NW_020799100.1:5608535-5798909 GCF_003259725.1 Athene cunicularia
TCCCTCCCTCCCTCTTGTTTTGACTCCAGTTATATTCACATCTGTTTCTCAACAGAGCTGTTTGCTGTTATACCTGGGAGCTGAAGCTTTTTGTAGAAGATGAGTTATAAAGTGCTTAATTAGGAGGGTGGAGAGCAGCTTGAAATGAGACCTACGCCTTCCCAGTGAGAGTGACATTGTGCTTCTCAGCTGTAGAGGCTGTATTGATTAATTCACGCTGCCTTAAAATGCTGTTGTGCTAGTTACCTTAGCTCTAGCAAATGGTGTTGTGATAATGAAGTAAAAAGGGTTTGAAATAATGAGACACAAAAATAATCTCTGTGGTGTAGCAGTAGAAAACTCCATCTTAAAAAATGTCCAAAGCATCTTTTCCTGTGTGACTGGTCAGTGCAATGGTAGGGTGGCACACCAGAGTGTCTGCTCTGCTTTCTTCCATCTGAAGGCAATTTCTGAAATGAAAAGGAGAATACAGTGAGAGTACATAAAATACTCCAGACTCCTTGATCAACGTGACAAATAAATTAAGACAATGAGCAGTATATCAGAAAAGCATACAGATTATGCTCTACTTGAGGACAGGTAAGAAGGGAGTTCTCGCTTATGCCCCAAAAAACCCACACCAAAATGAAGCCCCAAAAACCTCTTGGCTATTTCTTGACTATTCTGAAAGCAAGTAATCTAGCTCTAATAGATTGTTTTCTAAGAGGAAGGAAATCAAATCTCTTAATATTAGTGGAATGGTACCATGGGCATCTCTGTCTTGTGGCGTATTCATTGTAGGAAGAAACTAGGGGGAGAGGGGAAATAGGAAAGTGACTCTTGTTCTTGACAATATTCTGGTTGTCAAAATAAAATACATCTGTGATTGAAAATATTTATTTGAACTGAATGCAAGAGAGGATCAAAACTATTGTATCACACTCTGTGAATAAAGGGGTTGAAGGAAGGGTGTTTAGGTATGAAGTGTTTCATTGCCTTTGAAACAGCATTTCCTATAGCAGTAGAAATTGTCAGCTGCTAGCCTGAATTTGTACTGGCTTTTATATAAAACAGACCAAAAGAACCTCTACCACTTTAATGGTTCTCAATGTTTGTGTATCATCCTCTATTTCATACCCACCAAGTGCTTCTACAAGCTCCGAGTAACTTCAGCTGGCAAAACACCAAAAAGTGGTTAATAATATTTGCTCCTTACCAATGAGATGGTCTCAAGCCCAGTTCATTTTGAATTGTAATCCTCAGAGCTGTTGCCTTCTTACATTCCAGTTGAAGACAAGGGTAGCTGGAGGAGCTTCTTGTAAGAGAGGATACACCTGGATCAGGTTGGGTATGGTGCTGTGCTGACACAGGTACAGCCGTCAGCAGTGGCGTTACTGAGCTGAGAGCAGGGGTAGGAGACTTTGCCTCTGTCTGCACCTGCATTTTCCAGAAAGCCCTAAATGACTTGCCAGGAATAGAAACCAGGTCTGTGCAGTGGTAATGATCTTTCTGCTCTCTGCGTGTATTTTTGAGATGAATACATGCTAAAACTAATCTAGTAGCCATAAAAATCAGTAAAAACTACCCTGCTTGAAATAAAAATGTCAGACCCACTTGTGATTATTTAAGAGGAAAAAGTCATCATGTGCTGCATTAGAAATGAGGCCTGTGCAGAAGAGATTTTTAGATTTTCTGTATTCTCTCTCAGTGCAGCACTTATGGCTACTCTGGAGCACAGCTATTTAAAATAATAGTTTGATGACTTCATTAAACTGTAAGTTTCTCCAGTACAAAGCATAGTACAGAGAGTTTTTTTTAGTATGCTCTTAAAAAGTCAACAGTCCATCCCTTCTTGATGTATATCCTTGACTGTGGGAACAAATGGTGCTGTGACTAGTCTGAGCTGCATCCTTGTTCAAAGAGGCAAAGTATTTCTCTAATTTAAAAAAAAAAATTGGGATTATTTGTCTAAACTTTTCAGTGTAACCTGAATTAGAGAACTGTGGATTTGGGTCCCAATGTAATATGGATGCAATTGCAAAAATCGATGCATAAAACAGAGCCCAGAAGAGAATTATATTTAATGGGAGACAGAAAATCAAAACGGATTCCAAACAAATTAGAAATTAGGACTGCAGCAGCTTGAGCTGAGTTTGCCTTATGGGGAAAGATTATTAATGTAAGTAAGGTGATTTTTTTGCCAGTAGTATTTGCCCATGTCATGTCTCTCTTCTGTGACTTAATACAGTGATACGGGTAGCAGATCAACAGTGGTAAAATGACAAGAAGATAATTAAAGCTTTACTTTACAACATGTTGGAACTTTAAAGATATTGGAAGGTACTGATACAAATTCTGAGCACCTGAGCTGCAGCAATATCACAGAGCAGAAGCAATATAGCTTTTAGTCTAGAGAAATACCTTGTATTTCCCAGATCTAATAAAGTATATTGGATCCTTAATTTGTTTTAGAAGATGATCCAAGTGCTTTGCATTTGTTTAACCTAATCCAATCTTAACCATTGCTAAAATGAAAGGGCTCTGTCTTGCATGTCACACAGAGAAAGATCTATGAAATATGTAGCTTTTGGAAGAGAATGGTCACTTGTGTTTACAATAGTATCCAAAACAATGAGAAGACCCCCCCTCTTTCATATAGGTTCATGTAGTTTAAAAAGCACTCGAAGTCTTATAACTATTTACTTAACTAGTAGCTAACTAAGATATTTGTAGGAAGAAAAGGTTCAGGGGAGACCTTATTTCTATCTGCAACTGCCTGATTGGAGAACACAGAGGGGATGAGAACCAAACTCTTCTCATAAATGAACAGGGATGGTGCAAGTTGGAACATAGGAAATTCTGGTTAATTATAAGGCAAATCTTTTTTACTCCAGTGGCACCTAGAGAGGTTGTGGGATCTCTGTCCTTGGAGGTGTTCAAGCTGCAGCTGGATGGGTCCCTGAGCAACTTGCTCTAACTGTCCCTGCTCTGAGCAGGACCTCAGGAGGACCCTTCCAACTCAAGTTAATCTGTGACATTATGATTTTTGAGACTGGAACTGGGCCTTTAACTCTTGAAATAGTGTTTATTATCTCTAGTAGTACTAATATAGATATAATCTCTTGACTGTAGCAGCTGAAGTGACTTGAAGGCATTTGACTTGACAGTATGTACAGCAAAATCATTTGCACCTGGGTCAGTATGTGTCAGGCTGTTTTTCATGGAGTCTGGAAGTAAAGAAACAACCATGGGAATGTTTCTGTATTTCCCCACATCAACACAGTTGAAAACAGTGGGAGTCAGAATGCTGATTTGTGGTGCTGAAAAATGATAATTGGAAAGATTAAATAAATTTTAAAAAGAGAAGAAGAAAAAAAGAAACTAGTTCAGGACATGGCAGCATGATATGAAGTTGTTTATGTGTCAGTGCTATAGTAAGAGTAAGAACAACTTCTATTTTAAATATTGACAGTGGAATATATTTTACCCTGACTTTACATTGGATTCCCACACAGATCCATGTGTTTTCCCAGTGCTCTCCTTCAGGTAACCTGTGCTGTAATGGCAAGTGTTTTATGGACTGCTCTGTTCCTTTGCTCAGTTCTGCTGCTCACCTTCCTGATCCTATGCCATTTCTGGGTGCTAGCGTCAATTACTGAGGAGAATGTGTTTCTTTATCTTTACCGAGAGTTTTTCTATCTGAAGCAGGTGAAGGAGTTCATACAAGGACAGCTGGTTATTTACAGCTGTCCAGCAGTCTATTAAATATTTGGTCTGGGTACCTGAGATCCATGGATCCATTTGGATGGATAGTTAAAAATGTATTTAGTGCACTTAAGCACCACTGTCCCTTTTCTACCTTAAGTTACTGCGGCATTCTTTAATGCTGCTCTTTGTTGTATTCATCTTGCGAAAGAAAATATTTAATGAGCCCACTCGTGATTTTCCAACTATTTGTCTGGTTGTAAATTGTCATTTCCAAGAGGATATATTAATGGTGCTGTCATCTCTTGATCATATCAATCTTAAGCATGTATGTGCTGTTTCTGCCTTGTTCCCACATAATTACAAGCCTGTGTTTGGCAAATGAGGATATGTTTGCTTTCTTGATTAAGAAGGTTCTAAGAAATTTTTGCATGCTTGGTAGGACATAAGTTATGAAAAGAGCTAGTTTAGAAGAGAAGCCCAGCAGTAGAGATTCTTAGCATTTCCCTAATACTTTTCTCTGCTGGGCAGAAAGCAGTTTGTGAATGCTAATGAAATCAGCTTTGCACTACCCTAGTGAAATAGCTGTGTATTATTGTTATGAGAAGATGGAGGCACAGCATGATTAAGCGACTTGTCTGGATTCATATGGCTGCTGGGATTCCAGCATTTGCTCTGGTGTTAGCTTTCAGCACTAGACCCAAGGGCCAAACTGGGATACAGTACAGGCTTGGTAAAGTGTTTTGTTTGTTTGTTTGTTTTTCCTTACAGAAACTGCTATTTTGTGTCCTAAATGCTAAACTCTTGTTTAAACTAAAATGTCTCTACTCTTATATGGTTGGGAAGTTAATATTCAAAACATGAACTGCAAGTAATCAATGCCTTATTCCTGCAGTCAGCCTGAGATAATAGAGAGGAATGGACTGCAGGTGTTTCTCCCATGATGAGTTAGTTGAAAAGTTTGTCATGAAGACTCAGGTGATGCCAATGAACTCTTTCTCCTCCAGTCAAAAGAGACAAGAAAGGAGCAGGGTGAGCTCATTAATGTGCTAGAAGAGTCTGTAGACATCACATCTTCTGCATTAGAGGGAAGGGATGTTGGGTTGTATGCAAATCTTCCTTTCTTTCCACTCTGATCCCTGCCTGGGTCACAAAGAGAGGAGCTGTCCCTTAGAGCTGATCAGTGGTGCCCTGTCATTTGAATTCACCTGGTTGGGGGCCATAATTTAATCATTATTTTTTCTGATGAGCCTTCTGATGTCCCTTCATAACTCTGGCATTGTCAGGATTGCATGTTGAAGACTAGCTGCTTCTACCGTAGAATTCTGTAGCATTTAAAAGGAGCCACCTTAGTACACTGATTAATTTTTACTAAAGTTGTTTTAGTAGTTATTATAGTTTTCCTTCTATAATATTATAATATTTGTCTGTATGATCTTCAGAATTTTTAAGCTTATTTGGAGGAACTGGGAAAGTTGGAAAGAGTTGGCTATGGAGGGCCCAAGCCCTTTTTTCATATCCTCATGCACTCCAATATTTAAACTGCAATAAAGTCAGTGAATCTGGTCAGGCGGTTTTGTTGGCATGTGGGGGTGGAAATGTGTACAGGGTTTATTGGCTTAGTCTGTGTTCAGTTTAGGAAAGTTGCTGAGGTCATCCACTGGGTGAAACAAAGCCACTCTCTTGGGATCAGTGGTGCTGCAGCTGCTTTCCCAGTGCTGAATCCCAGCCAGCTTCAGAGCTGATATGCCTTTATATGCTACCCTGCAGAGAATGGCATAAATTAGAGCCTGTGCAAGGAGGCCAATAAACCGTTTAATTTAGTGGTTGGTAAGTACTCCTGATTCCCAAGATCCTTCCAGGATCTAATTCTCTAAGCACCTGTGTCAGTGAAGTTACAATTAACCCTCAGTTCACTGGCAGTGTTGCTGTACCTAGTAACTTGGGGCTCCAGCAGCAGACAGGTACTTGTGATCTCAGATATTTTTGGGTGGGCAGGAGCAATCGGTTAAATGAGAGGCTGGATTGTAATGCAAAATGGTCTGTTCATAAAAGAACCAGCATGGCAGCAAGCAGCAACAGGACTGTGTCTAGTGCTGGGTGGCCTGCTGCAGGACAAGGAGAGACAGTAGATGGTCTCTTTCATCTGGTGCTGTTGTTGCCTGTGGTGACAGCAGCGTCCCTGCAACCAAAATCTGAAAATCTGAAAAGAGATTATTTCTGATGCTTTGGGAAGGATTTCTGTTTACCAGGACAAGGGGAAAGTGAGCAATCTCCATCAGTTAATAAAGTAAGCTGTCTGAGATCATGGAACAGAGCTGTCTGGGTCACTGGGGTAGTGCTCTGCAGTTCCTTGTCTCAGGATGGCAGCGGAGGTACTGATCAGAGCCTGTGGCTCAGTGGCTGCCGTCCCAACTTCATCCATCCTGGGTCTTGGGTTTCCAGGTGGCTGCACGCTACTCCACTGCCCTTCCGCCTCAGTAGGTCCAGTAGTTTCTGCATGAAACCATGCCTGGAGCAGCCTGTCAATTACTGTTCATCTAAAAATGGTATTAACAGGCAAGCATGTGCTTATGTGTGTGCATGCTGGGAATTGGAGAGTAAGCAGTCCAACACCAGGTTTTGATTTAGGCTTTGGGGATGTACAAGCCTCCACCAAATGTGCTTTTTGTGATGGAGAAGCAGTGAGATGCATTTATATGGCAACTATTATGGTACATGATAGAGACTGGGGACAGTACTCAATTTTTTCTTGAAAGGCAGCATGTTCTGCATCTCACAGAAAGTGCTGGGAAAATTACAAATAATCTTCTATGGATGTGAATTTGTTTGTGGCATAAGCCTCTTCTCCTGTTGCCTGCTCCGGTGACCTTAAAATTTTAGGTCAGTTTCTGAAGTCTCAACTAATGAGGACATGTGCACACAGAAGCATTTAACAGAAATTGGGTCACACCAGCCTTTTCACTATAGTAAAAAACTACCTTAGTAGTTTTTTTTTTTTTTTTTTTTTTTTTTTTTTTTTGTGGCAGAAGGGAGGCAAAGTGTACTTTGCTTTCTTAACAGCCTCACCCCTGTCAGAATCAGTTAAAATGGAAAGTTATTGCAGCGTGAAGATCAGAGCAAAGACTCTTGACAGAGTGCAGCTGGTTCAAATCAGCCTTGATTAATCCATCATCTATGATTGAAAATTGGTAGTGTAAAGTTGTCAAGGTCACTGCATACAGGACAAGGCTGATGGTGGTTATTTCTTGAGGTGCTGGGCTTTAAATAATACTTTAAAAATGAAAGGAGACACTATTGCTTTGCAAAGGCTTATTCCCTTCTTTCTAAATTTACTGGGGCTTAGATCCTCAAGAAGGCAGATAAGGGACAAGCTACTACTTCTAGGACCTGCAAGACCAGAGTTAAAATCCTTATAATTGTATTAACCCAGGAAGAGCCCATGTCTTCAGGTGTATTTGGTTTTTGTTACTGGAGTGCCACAGGTGCCTTAAATTCTGCTGCTTGGCTTAGAGAGAGGTATATCACACCTGAGCTGGGTGGCTGAGTCTCTAGCTGGGGCTGTACTTAACCCGTGCTTCCCACAGGGAGGTGTCTCTACACTTGTCTTGATTGTGGTCCCTGATCTAATAGGTATTTGTTAAGGCCTAGGTAGGATTCTGTGGAAGTAGGCTTTCTGTTGTCCTGTAGAAGGAAAAAGTGGTATTATGAGAGGACTAATGTATTTTTTTTTTTAAATTTTATTTTATTTAGGAAGATTTGACCTATCTTCTGGGTGAGTGTTCTGACTGCTAGACCACGTGCTGCCTGGAGAGGGGAACAGCTGGCTGCTGAGAGAAGAAAGATTGAGCATGATGTTTTTCACTTTGAAATGTGGGGGTACTGGGAGAGGAAGGAACAGGGAATCTGAAATTATATAAAGTAGCAATAAACTGGGGGAGAGGGGAAAGACTGCACTCCAGGTTGTTATCCTCTGCTAGTATGCCTTGGGTACTATGCTTCTCTCTGGTCGGTGATTGTGTAGCTAATCAGTGTAGAGCAGATCTGCATTAGTTTCTGTGAGGATAATAAGCACTGCTTTCTCTCCTTTGTCCCAAAGTAGCCTGATACCAGAACATTCTTGTTGGAGCTGTGTGCTTGGCAAGAAGGGATCTGAACATGTGACTTTGTGTGCTTGATCCTGGGATTAGATAGACTTCTTTATAGCAAAGCTTAAAGACAGCATGTTCCTAGCGAATCTGTGATTTCTATTTGGTGGTCAGCTCAACTGCTTTTGTGTGTCAGTGGAAAACATATTGCAGGTAGCAATGATAGCTGGGGGAAAGGTATTTGATTAGCACATAGAAGGGGGAAAAAAAAGCCAGAGGCAGTGGTTCAGAGAGACTTTTTGTTCAAAAAGTTCAGGAGTCTTCTCCAGGTATGTGGGGAGGTGTATCTCTGTAGCTGAAAGAGAAAGCACTTTGGAGAAATGGGTTTTCTGTGCTCTTAGTGCTTCCTGCTGACAACCTTAAGAGGCTCCTGTTGTGTTCTTGGGAATTCCCATTAATTGCCACTGGAGTCAGGCTAGTGACAATAGACAGCCCTGAGCATCACAGATAACTAAAAAACCATAGAGGGATGAATATGGAAGGGAGTGGTAGTGTTATTTTTCATCTGGGCTCCGTACTGAGTAGTGACGCTGGCCCTAGTGTGCATTACAACAGCTGGGTTATGTTTCAGCTGAAGGGCTCTGTGTTAGTTAATGGGCTTTTGTGGTTTCCCTTCTGCAGTTCGCCCTGGTGCTTGTATGGTGCATGGGGAAGGGTAGTTCAGATGCCAAACGCTCCTTCACAAGGCAAAACAACACTAAAACATGGGGAGCTACAAAACTGAGACATTTAGTGACTGGAGCTTTCATTTCTTTCAAATTGGTGCACTTCAGTACTGTGTTGAAAGAACACTGCATTGTAATTAGTTGAGCCCTGTTTTTCCGATAACTGCTTAAACCTTAATATCCTGAAAAGCATAGTATTTTTCTATCTAAAAGGAAGGTTTATGATCCATGTTTTCGTAGAGCCTCATCCTTAAGGAGAAATGGTCCATTACATGGAATAAAGTTCCTGAATGTTTTTCAAGTACTGATTTGCTTTAGTAGAACCATTAGTACCACAATTACTTACAAGGAAAAATGAACAACAAACCAGAAAAATGCTTTGCAGATCTCAGGCTGTTCATATGTATAATGTTGCTATGTACTTTATAAGCAAGGAGATCCTTCTGCATTTATTTTGAAAGTTGGTATCATGTTAATAAGCTGAAGGCTTCCTTAAAGCAAGTAATTTCTATTTGCTGGCAGGGTCAACAACTTTCAGAGCTCAATAGAATATTGGATGGTTGCAAAACTATGTTATCCAAATACAGCTGCAAATATATCACTCTCTACCTCTGCTCCACCCGCATATCATAAATAGCTAAGGGAGGAAAATATCAACTGCTGAACAAGAAGATTCCTAAATGATAGACATCAATAATTTAACCTATTATAATTTATTTATTCCTTCATTACCCACTGCACTAGGGCTAAAATGAATGCTTTTGGTTTGCTTTTTTCTAGCAATATTACCATAAAGGAGAGGTTTCTTTTTTTTATTCCTGTGGATTCAGTGCGTATACAAGCAACAATCTATCACAGTAGAATGAACTAGTGTAGGCAAAGAATGGCGGGCTGAGAATTAGCGGGCTTATAAAAACCATGGGCAGACAAGCGCTAGAGCATTCAGGACACACAGGGAAATGTGCTTTTAGGCAGATAAGCAATAACTCACACTGGCCATCAGTTTTATTGTCTATTATTTTTCGTTTTAATCTATAAAATGGCTGACCTAAGGTTTGTACCTAATTCTGAGGAGAACCCATATAGTTTGCATAATTTGCCTTGAAAGTGGCTACTGGGCTCAAAATGTGTCACTACAACAATTGCCATCAAGGAGAGGCAATGTGGCTTGAGGAAGTTTCTGTACTCATTAGACAGTCTTTTCACTGCAGCTTAGTACTGAGTAAAATCTAATTTAGTGTGTGTCAGAAGCTAGGTATTTTAACAAAAAAGAAACCTGAAGATAGGGTGTTATTCAGATTTTCAGGTTTCCATAACTCATTGTGGTAATACTGCTTTGAGGTTATACAAAAGCACAGGCCCTGCTGTTGATATATTAACTAATACTGTTGTAAAATAGAGTTGGGAGTGGGTCATGTGTTCCGAGATGCCCGGCTCAAAGCTGCTCAGAGTTTTTTTCCAGTTGTTTTCAATTATTTCCAAGGTTAAAACTTCCCCATCCATCTGGCCCCTGTTCTGTTGTTTGATCACCTGCATGGTGGAAAAAAAACAACCCTAAAACCCCATGCAAATATCTAATCATAATTTCAAGCACTTGTATCAATTTGGTGTTGTCTGCAAACTTGCTGAGAATGTTGTCTAGGTAATTTTAAAATGACTTTAAATAGCATTGACTCTATTATCTGTCTCTGAAGGATGTTACTAGTGGCACCAGCTTGACTTGGTGCTGTTGATCACAAGATTAGTGGTTTTCACTCAAGCCACTTATGCTGTGTTTATAGGATTAGGATAGTAGCTGATGATTTGTACATTTCTGTGTTGTGCATAGCATGCCTGGATGTACTTCCTTGTTGACTAACATCCCCTGTTCCCTCCTCATTTAGAAAAGAAAAGCAAATGAAGTGTTGCAACTAGCCTGCCACTCAGGAGCTACACAATCTTGACTGATGTTGATATACATCAGGGAGCAGCGTCTGGAGTTCAGTAGTGCTGTCCTGGAGGGCCCTTTTCTTTTCCTCCTCTTTTGCAGAGCACCCATGAGAACACACCATCATGTGCATTGTGCGGCTTGTACTTTGGGAGCAGCAGATCCTCAGCACTTCCAGCTCTCGTGGGTTTGGGAGTGAGGCGTCGTTAGGCTGCTGCTCTGCTATGTGTACAGCACCAGTGGGTCAGGGTGAGTGCTGGGCAGGTGTGAGGCTGCAGCATGATCAGAATATTGGCAGTAATATCCACCATAGCTCTCCTTGTTTTGGCTCATTGCCTTGACTGTCTCCTGTCTGAGTTCAGCTGCAACTGGTGGTCTTAGGATAGTGTTGGTTATAGAGCAGGGTTTGCAAATTGTACTTTAATTACAAACAAGCAGAGGTTACTTCGCTCCTGTAAATGTGAAGCATAACTTTGAATACCAGGTGCCCTACTCTGGCGGTGGGTAAGCAAGTTAGATGTCAGGTTGCAGCAAGGGCAGACTGCTCTGCAAGGGCAGGTAAGCTGGGAGCTGAGGGTGATGCTGAGCCAGGCACAGCAGTGATGTCCCTGAGCTTACAGACACCTCCTGAACCAAGGGTGAGAGGCCCCAGCCAAGACCTCTCCTGTATCTTTCCCCGCTGTGTCTCTTTCCAGCAGTTGGATCTCAGGTTACTGCTGTGCCAGGTCAGAGCAGGCCTTGAGCAGCCAAACCCTGCCAGAGAAACATTGCAGAGCATCTTAATACACTTGGACCTTTACATTACAGCAGGAGATATGAATCTCTTTAATTTGTACATATGATACCTTGTAGGTGCTACTGAAGATTAACAGTAAGACTTGTTATAGTGTGGAGTGTTTTCTTATAGCTGATAAAGGGAATTAGGACCTGAAATTTAATGTGTTTTATCTAGCAACTTGCACAGCCAGGTCCCACAGCTGATTAAAACAGATCATAGGCTGTTGGTGAATATGTGTAAGACCTGAGGTACATTGACAGCCGACAGGAATGAAAGGAAAATTTGTGTATTTCAGCTACAGACTCCACAGAAGATGAATTAGAGAGCAGTTAAAGTCAGCCTGAGTGTGATGCCTAGACTATTATATTATGTGAACCTTATTATCAGATTAATATAATGCAGAAGAAAGAAGATAGTATTTAAAAATCAAGAGACTCAAATCCATGGCCTAGTCTACCTGACTGAGAGCAGGCCCATCTGTTTCTTGCTAGTGTTTGCAAGTGTCAGCTTTTATTGCATTCTATCTTCCTTCTGCTCAGAGAAAAATCACTTTTTAATTAATGAGGAAAACCTCCCAGGATGTAATAAATATCAAGACCTTTCTTTAAACCTTTTTGGCTTTACTGAGTTCTGTCTAGTCTTCAGATGGCCAGCTCTTACCAAATGATGGCACATTTCAAAAACAGCTGCCATGTCCCCTGTGATCTTACCTACTCTGCTCAGGAGAATGGCAACTTGTTTGGAAAACAAATGGCCTTAAGTCATGGTTCTGCTACTCTTCTGGCCAAGTGGCATGGCATCCCTTTTGCTTTTACCGCTTTCCCACTATTTTTCTTGCCATGGTATTTTCATACTGGTTAAAAATACTATGGATTGCAAGTGGTGTGTGGTCATACTTTCAATTCCAACAGGCTTCTCTTTGTTCTATGCAATTACTATTCACTAAGTTAATGTGCTACTTATTTGCTCTTCCAGGTGCTTCAGTAGAAATGTTATACAAAATGGAGTATAATGTTAATCCCTATGGAAGCACACTTAGACATGCCTTTCTTATTCAAAACACTGCTGCCCAATGTTGCTCTTTGCTTATGATTTCCAGTTAACTTTCAAGCCATCTGACAGTGCTTCTGTCCAAACCAATTTGATTCAAACGTTTTAGTGATTTTTGTGAGGCACTGTAGTTGGATGTTTGATGGAAGTTTAAGATACTGCATCTCCTATGTTCTTTTCGGCTACTGTTTGTTGTAATTTGATCAAACAAAGCAATCAGTCTTCTTAGGCCTAATTTGTTTTATTGGTTATAGTGCCATTGCAACCAACAGCATGCAGTGTGGGATCTTCATCCTGGATTGAAGCGGGAATGTTCCACTGACAGTTATGAGGGTTGCTATCATTTCTGCCCAGACAGGCATTACCATACAGGTGATGAAAATAGAAAAGACATGCAGATGACAGAAATGCAGCATTCTGCACTGTGCCAGGAGGAAAAACACTGTGATGGTTCTGTTCTGAAGTTGCTATGTGGATGCTAAGGTAGCAGTAACGATACTGTGGCTCAGCACGTGCCCCCAGCCTCCTCTTTGGGCTTGCCTGTATCAGCTCTTTATGCCCATTTCTATTTTCTGGGCATTTCATATGCCAGTCTCTGACTCAAGCTTTAGGTGCCACAGTAATACGCATATTAAAGCACTTTTCCTAGGCAGAGGGCTCTTCTGAGTTGAAGGAAGGAGCTGCACTTCTCCAAGATTAACAGGAATTGGTTTGGCTAAAAAGTAACATCATAATGAACTGATACCAAAATTCAAGATGCAGCAACTTTGCAAAACCTAGTCAAGGGAGCTTGTTCTCCCTGGTTGGAATACAGTCAGAATTATAACAAACCTTGGCAAATACAAGCTCTCTAGTGCTCTTGCTCCCTGCCAGAAGAGTAACATGCTGCAGCTGGCTCTATACTGCAACAGTTGGCTCTGTTGCTGCCTCTAGCTTTGTATCTTCCCAGATAGCCTGTCAGCCATTTTTCAGAGAAACCTGTAGCTCTGAAAGTACCCTTAGACCTGCGACACATCCTCCCCTTCTGTGTGCTTCAGTGTTAGCACAAGGGAAATGGAGAAAATGGGTTTAATCTTGGCTAAATGCTCCCAGCTGGGAAAAGCCTTCCTATGTGGAAATGCCACAAGAGGAAAGCTTTCAGGTTTTTCTGCAGCTCCTGGACTGAGGTTGAAAGGAGAATTAGGTTGAGCCCAGCAGCCTTCTGCTGTGTGCCTGGAGTGTGCAGGGTGCTGCTAGAGTCCAGTTGGTGCTGTGTGCCAGTGTGCTCTCTGCTTTCCTGGCAGTACCACCGTGCTGACCAAGCTTCCCTTAATGGCTCTTGCATTTGGAAATTTGTCTAAAAGTGCTTACTTTGCAGCCGTTCAATGTGCGGCTTCGCGGCGATGGCCAGGCTGGAACTCTTGTGCATGTGTCTGAAACGTTTCCTGATGGGGCACAAAGCAAACTGCTTTTAGTAGTGACTTTGTGGGGAATCACAGCACTGCTGAGGTGGTTTGCTAAAAGAGTGTGTATGGCTGTTTGTGTGTTGTGTTTCTTTTTTCCCCTCGGTGTCTCTTGAAAGACAAGGATTCCCGCTTGTGCTTGTGTGTGCGCTGCATAACAACCTGTCTGTTTGCAGCTGGCAGTTTGCTGCAAGAGGACCTACATCACATGCAGAATTTGTGACTGCAGTTGAGGGGTGTATTGATTTTGTGTACTGTACTGCTCTTCGTCTCTTTGGGGGTCAGGATCATTACAGCTATGCCAAGAGCTCCTGATTTCTTCCTCCTGTCCCTTAACTGTCTAAACCAACCTAATATGCACAGTTTACTGGGAAATTGGAAAATAGTATGGAAAAAATAGCATGTGCTCAGAAGTGTGTCACCCAAATAAATGGAATGGGTAATGTTGCCCCGAGCAAATAGGATTTATAGCAATTTCAATATGTGGGTGTGGGAAAAAATACAGACAAGTGTAATAAAAGAAATATTGGTTGTTTTTTCAAGCAATCGGTGTGTAAAATATTGTCCTTGGGACAGAAAAGTTACCTTGATGCTGAAATAATGCACTCAGCCTCTGCCTGTCAGTGTTATATCAAAGCCTCAGTAAATTTTTCATTCCCCCAGGCATTATTTTACAGCTGTTGTCCTCCATACCAAACGCCATTCATAACATGTATTTATAGCTGGAGTGATCTTTGAGATTCTTTATAATATATAAAAATGAGGAAGCTACTGCAAAATGGCTTTTTGTTTCCTCTGAGACTTGCAAAATAGATGTTAAAAGCAAATGATTTAAAACAGCAATTTTATTAAAAATGTATTATTGCCATTTGTAGCTTTCACAGCTATTCCCCAGAACTACCCCAGGCTTCCAAGGATGAAGTGTGAAGCTTTGAATCTGTAGCTTTGTTTTTAGCTTATTTTAGGCTTTGAGGCAACAAATCTGCTGGACCAGATTTATGCCAAATAAATTTGTGCCAGACTTATGCCAGTAGAGCTTCTGGTTCAGTCTGTGTGTCTCTCTCAATATATATATTCATCTTTTTGTTTCATTTCAGTGGGAGACAGTTAAGACAGAGAGAAACTAAGGACTGGATATATTCAGATACTTGTGCAGATCAACACCCAGGTGGATTTACAAATGCCTAAGGAGGTTATCTGTTTCCTTGTCACTGGCTTTGGGAATGAGCAACCTACATAGGCCTGCCTAAAAGTGCTAGTAAGTACCTAGGTAACATCCGAAAAATCACCCATGGGCCAAATGTGATGTTCCATATCACACAGAAGCTGGGATGGAGCAGCAATTTCCACCTAGATTTCTGTGTTCCAGCTGGTGCCTTCCTCCATTTGGAGGCCAGGCTGTGCAGCTCTGCTTTGCTGATCTGGGGTCAGAATTTGCATATTGATCCAGGTCTCATTTAGCCTTTTATTTACTTCCAAACGATCAGCATGTACTGGGCTGTATTTCACTGGTCAGTTTGTTAAAGTGGTAAAAGTGATAGTGTTTAATGAAGACTGATTAAATAGTCCAGACTGCAGTCAGTAATTAAGACACATATTTCAATATGAAGAATACAAATCTCTGAAAGTAGTAGGAATCTATCCAATGCTGTCAGTAAGAGGAGAGGTCAGCACTTGCGCTGGTAAGGTCCCAAAGTGGCAGTAGAAGACTGACTTGACACAATACATCTCTATTTGAGGTGTAGGATACTTGACAAGTGGGGAACATATAGGTAAAGATTGATAACAGTTTTGAAAATATTAAGATTTCAGTGTTGTTTTCTATTTATCTGTGCTGGTCCAAATGCACATATGAATTGGTTAATGCAGGCAGAGCTTTTAAGCCAGAGATGAAACATGCCTTCATCACTGGTAGAGAAAGGGTTTCCTTAGTGCAGAAGACCTGCAAGGAATAACATTGTCTCCTGCCTTTGCTGGAAACGTGGGGTTGGGATGAAAGGGTTACTGACCTGCACACCTCTCCTTTGGACACCAGCATGAACAGCTGGGAGAGAGGTTCATCTTTGCAGGCTGCAGGAGAAAGGGTTTTTGCACTGTTGTTTTAGGTAGCTCATTTTCCCTTCCTCTCTAACTATTGAAGAGAAAGATAAAATATAAGTATAGGAAAGACTTTGACAGTTGGGTATAACCTATTGATTAAGGTGACATTTATGTCAGTAGTAGTGGAAGAAATTCAAGTCAAGTCAGAGGGTAATGTTTGTGCTGCAAACCCTGCTTTGTGAGCCTATTTAGTGAGAGAAAACATTTTTTTTATGTCTTGAAAAACAAAGATGATCTTCACTGCTACATTATGGCATCAAGAAATTACATCATAAATTGCTATTTTTGTCATTAAAACCGTTGGGCTTTTTTTTTTTTTTAAACTGAAGCCTTCATAAACAAAACAAAATAGAGACATTATAGAAGATGGAATATACTTCAAGGTACAGACTAGATCACTGTTCTTCTACCTCCTGTTTTTATTATTCTTTGCTTCTGATAATAGCTGCTTTAGAGGAGGTTTTAAAAATGGATTGTCCATGATGTTCTTCAGTGTCAGATATAAATAAAGGAAAACTGCTGCATGTTATTTTGTTGAAAGCTGCTTGTAGAGCTGTGTAATCAGGGCAATTATAACTTCGCCTGTAGTTCGTCTTGTGGGTTTGCTGTGCATACCAATTAAATCAGTCAAGAATTGAACATAATTGCCTGGCCTCCTTGTACATCTGGGAACTTGCTCAGAGTGTAGTGGTTTCTAAGGCTGACTCCCCTGGATCCTACATTATTTATGATAGCAGTTTTTCTTATCCCTTCAAATCTATTTTGAGGGGATTTTGCATTTTTATATTTTTCTGCATTGCTCACTTTTCCAGTGTATGCATCAACAGTGAATGATGTACATTTGAAAAGCCCAGAGCTACTACTTTTCTGTTAGTGGAAGGAGCTGAAAAGAAAGAGGCAGTAG
Organism: Athene cunicularia; assembly: GCF_003259725.1. NCBI lineage: Eukaryota > Metazoa > Chordata > Aves > Strigiformes > Strigidae > Athene > Athene cunicularia. Next base: position 5,625,234 of record NW_020799100.1, read on the forward strand.
AAGCTGGCCACAGGACGGAGCAGAGAAGTAACACCCATCTGGAGTAACTACAATGTTTAGGACTTCTGCGGAAAAAACAGTATTCCAGTAGAGTAAGACTACTGGCATGGGTGCATGTACTTGAATGGGGAGGAATAAGACTTGATGTCTTCAGATAGTAGCTTACTGTCTGTTTTTCTCCCTCCAACCTGTTGACCATCCTAATTTTGTGAGTGTTCTAATAATCTTCTGGATCTTGGCATAATACAGTGCATGGACCATATATTAATCTTCCTTTGGGCATGCAAGCTTGGTTCTTCTCTGGAAACATTGCCTTTAAAAAACAAAAGTTAATCTGTTTTACATGCTCTGTTGGCAGCACAATCTGTGTCATTCTCCACAGAATGGTAATTCTAATGGCCAAGAAATTCACCTTACGAATCTGTTGTTTCTCTTGTACTCTCAGGATTTCCCATGTTGAACGTAGAGTATTGGCCACTGCACTTCAGATTGGAAACTGCCTCCTCAGGCTGCACCTCTTGGCTGGCTGCCCTTGTGCCACTGGCCCTGTGCTCCACCCATCCCCTTGTGCGCTGCAGCACCTTGACAGGTAGCATGCCAGCATCTGTAGGGAACAGGTGATGGCTGGTGATGGGCAGACAGCCCCAATAATGTAGTAAATTCAGTTTTGAAATGGATGCTTGAGATTCTTGATGATTACAAAACATAATGACAGAAGAAATGAAGGAAGCCAACGTTGCGTTGTTGAGGGAACACTATCTTCTGAACTGAAAGCCTGAATTACTTTAAAAAAACCCAAACAAAAGAATGAATGATTGTGAGTTCTAAGGAGGTCCCTATGTTCCCATCCTCTACTCTAGCACTGGGGGTGTAGGAGTAATGAAGAAAGTGGGGAGGGCCTCTGCATGTAAAATACTTGTTATGAATTTATTAATAATGATAAAGGACAAAGTCTTTCAAGAGTGATTCCAATTTTGTGATAAGGTAGCCAGTAAACGCTGAAGTTGGCACTTATCAAGTTTATTGCTATGACTCCAAAAGCAGTGCAACTTCTGATTATTTTTTTTAATAGATAATTGATTTGGCAGATTATAAACACAGCTATATTTCTGCCAGGCGAGAGTGGGAATGAGTGTCTCTGGTTATTTTATGAGATCTGCAAGTGGATTTCTAATGCCTTCGTTCTCTTTTTATCTTCAGTTTTGTTTCCTGGTTGTGGCATTTTGTTCAATGTATTATACAAGGAAAAGATTATTTATTAAAGGTCTCAAGATGGTGAAATGTGGAAGAGAAGTCAATGGATTTTATCATAGAACTTAACTGATGTGTTATTGTGGAATATAGGCATTTTCAATAAGATAGTACAGCCTCTTTACTGCCAAGTGTTGTTATATTGCTATATTGAATATTAAATACTCAAAAATTGATGATAGTATTGCGTATGTTTTGGATGATATGGCTACAGCTCATAACACACTTATAGCTCAAAATCCAAGTAGAATCATAAAATTATGAGTAACCTTGGAATTATGTAATACTTTTGCAGTTCTTTAGTCTTCACTACTGATCAGTAGGAATAGACAATATATTGAGAAAAATTACAGTATTAGTGGATAGAGCTTGAAAAGGAGTTGGGATTCATCATGTTTCTGACTTCTGATTTATAAATTGTAGAATTCAGGTGTCAGTCTGGGGTTGTGATATGGTCAGTCCTCTGTATTGAAGAAAGGTGTGGTGTTCTGAGTGTATGTTGTCTGAGAACTCTTGTTATTGCCATTAGTAAATTAAAGAACACACTCTAATATAAGGGATGGAGACCTCATCTTTCAAATGGATCCCAAAATGAGTCGTCATATATTTCAGGAACATTTGGTAAATTTAAGGATGCAAGTCTGTTTGCTCATAACAGATTTCAAATTTATACTTAAGAAAATAATCCTGTAAAATGTTATCGCTATATGATATTTAGTTGGATTTGATATATCTGTACAGTAAAACTTTATTACTTTTGCTTTACTATGAGAATTGTTCTAAGAAGGGAGTTATTTATATAAAATGCTAGTGTGAGGAGAAACCAGGGAAAATGTTAGTGAACTTTCTCAACATGTTTGGAGAGAGGAAGACCTCTGGTCTGCAAAGGGAAACCAGTGAGGACAGGGGAGGGCTAAATGGATTCTGAGGTGGTGAGGAAGCGTTGGTGACTTGATGCAAGGAAGATGTTGCAGTCCTGCCTGGGAGGTTGCCTGTGTCCCAGGATTAGCCTCTTGTGCTTATAGTTGATGGAAACTCTAAAAATTGATGCAGCTTCAAAGATATCTTTTGACTATAAGTAGCAGTCATGATGATAGTAGTAATAGGGAGTATTATTGCCAAATGTGCCTGCTATTGTCTTTTAAATACACATAAGAACTAGCAGATGAGTTTCTATTATCATACCATCAGTTTACAGAAACTAAATATTTAATTGAGATGAAGAAGCTATTAATGATCCATGTGAATATATTCGAAGAACAGGCTTGTTATGGTACTGTTAAAAAATAATTGGTCTTTTTTATACTAGGTGATGTTACAACTCCAACATCAGCAAAATTTTGGAGATTACCATTGCTTTTGGTGAGGTGAACTCCAGCAGTTGTGCCTGTTTGGTGCAGCTGGTCAGAACTGGGGGGCTGTGCTGGGCAGCTTCCTGGGGAGAGTGGGAAGGGCTTGGGCATCTTTAGAGCTGCAGTCATCTCAGTGTTTGTCTCTTCCAGAGTTTCAGCAAAACAGCAATAGATACGTTTGGGTTTAAAACAATAAAAGTATCCTTCCTGCAGCATGCAGGCAAAGCTGATTTTTTTTTCCTTTTCCTCATGGCTGTTGAGCTCCGTATTTAATAAATGCTATTAGAGTAACAGTGGGAAGTGAAATATCCTGTTGAGTCTTAATAGAAGGGTTATCCCTCTGCTGACAGATCATAGTGATGTGTTAATACGGTGACTGGGATGGGTTTTGCCACATCTGCTGCAAGTTTGGCTACACAGTCATGGGTAATGTTGCCTTCTCTGGGATGACACCCTGACTGCTGATCAGACCCTGTGCTAGATTGACGTGATCCTAAACTTAGGTGTGGGCAGCGAGTGTTTCTCAGACAGATATCCTGAGCAAGACCCTACCTGGTAACCCTTTTTAGGACTTGTTTTTGGGACCAAATCTAATGTGTTTCCCCTAAAGTATTCCCAATGATAATAGCTTTCCTATGCATTGCATTTGTGTGTGCTGCGATAGACAGTGTAACCCCCAAGAGCATGCTAAAGGAAGCAATATGGAGAGACTAATACAGCTGCTATATCAATCATTCTCTGACAAATTGTAGAAGATGCACATATCTGGGCCAAATAACGAAAACTGCTGTATTTGTAGCAGAGGTGAATGCTACATATTTGTATTGAATACAAATGTGTCCTATCCACATGTGAGTAATCCCTGCTCTTGAAGTATCCCAGCGACCTTACCCTAGATCCCACTCTCCAGCTCAGTTGTTTGTTGTTTTTTTTTTGTGTTTTTTTTTGTTTACTAAAAATCATCTTTATTAGCCAACATGCTAATTTCAAGATCTGTTTTAACAACCTGTCACCCTCCCCACCCTTCTCCTTTCAGTAGCATTTCTCCATTCAGATGAAAGGAGTTTTCTCTGGGGTCCAGATACCACCTCCTGAATTGCTGTGGTTTTGGGGCTAGGCCAGTTAGCTGGGTAGGGAGGATGTCATTGTTCCTGCCCAGCTGAGGGTGAGGCACCAACCTTGTGAGCAAATAGCTTGTTCGGCATATGCTGAGATACTTGGTAATACAAGTCTTGCAAATCAAATAGAATTAATTGTTAGCAGGATTTTTACCAGTAATGCTGCACCTTGTTTTTGTGATCTGTGAAAGGATGTCTGTTTTCTGCTCCTTTAACTACTTTTTGAAGTGCTATGGGACGTGTCCATGGAGGTGCCCAGCGCTGAGCAGGTGAAAAATCCAGGGACAGGAGGAAGACTTGTTAGTGTTAGGAAATTAAGAAATAATAAACACAGCTGGAAAACAGTTGAGAGGGAAAATTTAGCTGCAATATAAGACTTAAGGGACAAATGTATAGATAACTTTAGTCAAGCTACAAATGTCCCCACAAAAAAAAAATCCATTAACCCTTGGTGTCCCCCCCCTATCCTGCTCAACAGTCAAGTGAGAGTAGTGATGCCTTCAGGCAGTCCTGGGAATTTTTATTTGTCTAAATAGCAAGGCCTTCAACATAACATAATAAGAAAATACAAATAATAGTCCTTCACCTAATGTGATTTGCTGGCTTTTAGAGATGATTAAAGCAACTATAATTTATGGAAATATCAGGAAAATTCAGCATCTTAAATCTCCCATGATCTTGTGTTAATTTCTGATTAAAAACCGGTATTTTTAAAAAACTGTCAATTTTTGGCAAATGTATTTTATTGAATAGCCAATTAAATTTGAGATGTGGTAAAATACAATTAGTATGGGGCCTTTTGTCTTCTATGAACTACCTGAAAATGTTTTGTAATAAAAGCTGAAATGTCTCTTACTAGTAAGTTGGAAAATTGTTTTTTTTGGGAGGGGGATAGGGGGTTAGTGTCAAAATTCTTTTGCAAGGTGAAACACTGCATTATATTCTTTTTCCTTCTTTTCCTTGTTTCCATTAATGGGAACAAGTGTTTTTATGTGTGACTTGATATGTTGGAAAAAATGTGAAGGGATGTAATAACAGGCTTGAGATCACTGGTTGTGAGCTGAGTTGAGCTCTATAATGGTCTCTTGAAGCTTATTTTGTGTATACTTGTGCTGTAGAGCAGTACAGCATTGTATAATTATGACTATAAAAGTGTGAAACCTGCCACCCCCCTGAATAAATTACAGTGAAAAATAAACACCAAGATACATGTTTTGTTTCTTTGAGTGATGATAGAGGTAGTCCAGAGATTTGCAGTTAAGTTTTCCTCCTCTCATCCTTTGATTGCACTCCCTATTTACTGGCCTTAGCTGACAGTTTTTGTTTTCAAGGAGAAACTCTGAAAAATAGCTTTTTCCGTGACAAGATAGAGTTTGGTATTAATACTGAAAAGAAACTTGCCTTTCAGCTAGTGTTCTAGTGAGTTGCATAACTTCTTTCTTTAATAAACTGAATCCAGCACAAATCTTTAAAGAACCAATATTCTAATACTTTAAAGAAATAAACAAAATGATGGTTGGTTTTTATCCAAAATACTCCACCACTGGTAGTTTAAAAGCAGTCATCTGCTCTTCTTGCATAAAACCTTTTCAATGCTTCCATAATTGGATTTTACAGGTAGCTATTTGTATCATCCTTCATTTGCACGTGTAATCCAGAGGTATCCTCTCTGTCTGAGAGCGAAAGGACTGGGAGGCTGAGGAACTGCAGCTTCCTGAGGATTTTGCAGATGTGACTTCTACACTTAAGGGTTTCTTTCAGTGGGAGAGGGTTCATGCATGGAGACTGGGGAGTAAGGGGATGAGGGCTGGCAGTTGGGGTGAGAAACCATAATGTATTCCAAAAAAATTTTTAAGAGATGCCATTTTAAAAACTGGTTTCTCTTTGCTTTCTTCATATCTTTCCAGTCTGTGGTAATTCTGGGTAGGACATGAGGAAAATGAGTTAATTATTTTGTGAGGCAAAGACTTTCAAGCAGACTAAAATTTGAGCTCTATTCTGCATTTCTGTCTTGAATTAATCCTGAAATATGGCACAAACAGCCTGATCTGTCCCTTACTGATCTCAGAGGACCTGATGTGCCCAATCCTCAGGACTGAGGATGGGAGCAATGACAAAGCAGGGTTTAGGATTGCACCCCTGGAATAGTGCTGTGTAGCACCACACAGTAGAGTTGTGTAGTAAAGGTCACAGCAATGTTACACATGTACTTACCGCAGAACAGGAGAATATACGGTTTTGTATTTCAGTGGGTTTACAACCTTCTGCAGATCACTTCTTAACTTTGCTCATTTTGTGAACCCAGGACTCTGCAGCTGTTTACCTGGGAGTCTTCCTGATGTTCCTGCTAATCCATTGCTTGCCATCCAAGGACTGCTGCCACATAATCTAGCCCAGATGTTAGTGACTAGTATACAGGGCAAAACCCTGCGCAGAGCTCAGTGGATGCTAACTGTATTGCCATGTTGGGATAAGTGGGTGGACAGGATATAATAATCTTTGGTGACATCTTTGACCCTTGGTTGTAAGAGCAAAAACTGTGAATGGAAAATCACTTACCTTGTGAGATCGAGTTTTCAGACAATGTGTTTATGAACCCAGATCTATCATCAGGTAATGAAAGTAGGATAACCGGATAAATTATGGTGAACCCTGATGGAGTTTGCAAGTTTAAGCACTCTAAGAAAGAGAAGAGCTGGCTCTAAAGTGGAACACCTAGATGGTTTTGATGCTGGTTGACCCTATTGTGACTCGCACTACTAAGATGAGTGCAAATTGCCGAGAGAGCAATGGCTGTCCTGCATCTAATCAGTGATCATAAGGGCAATGTGCAATAGCATCGTTATACAGTAGCCTGCGATTACACGCATGAAAAGAGGCTGGTAAAAGAGGATTTCCTGACTGTTCTAGTCAGTAAAATCAAGTCCACCAACTGAGAGGAAATTAAGGCAATAAAACCCCCTCTGACTAGCAGGCAAGGAAAAAACAATAAAGCAGAGGGTTTGAGAGCTCCATTTTTACTAGAACTTTCCCTAATGAGGCGAATAGTATCTGAGAATAGATGAGTGCCCTCCAATTCAGCAGAAGTTAAGGGCTTGTGCTCTTCGCAGTAAGAGGCCACTTGTAAAAACGCTTACTTGATTCTCTTCATCCATCCATCTGTGCATTTTTCTTATCTCCTGGCCTTCATGCCTATTTTACAATCTCATCTATGTTGTTTTTCCACATAAGAATTAAAATTTTATCCTTTTCAGATAGGTAGTACAGACTCTAATACATGGGGTGATTTTTATTCCCTTTCTCTGCTAGTAACTGCTATTTTCTGAGTGTATCCCTCTGTATATGACAGGGATATCTTAGCTGTTCCTACCTGCTGCATGTGCTGAGATTTCTCTTCAGGGGAACATTGAAGAGAGCATAATAAAGTGAGCTCAGGTCACTTTGAAGGAAGCGGATCTCTGAAGATTTAAAATTATCCTTGATGTGGCTGATCCCCTCAATGTGGGCGGGGAATTAATAAAATCAATCTTATAATGCATGGATGAAGAGATGGTTTGAGTGTGTGTAGACCATGGATGAGCAGCGGTACAGTGTCAGCTGCTGGAGTTTAGCAGGAGTGAATTTTGGAGATGTGTGGTCCTTTCAGTAGTGTGCAGGAGTGACAAGGCAAGGGCTGTGGGCACAGCAGGCAGTGACCTGACAGTGAAGATACTGCACGTGATGAATGCACAGAGCCTGTGAGTAGCTGTTGCGCTAGGCTTCATAGGCCTTTATTTTTCCCCGATATTTGAAAAAAATTGAGAGCTTGTTCTGTAGCAGTTAGAACAAAAGACATGTAGGCTGGGAGGGACTTATGGAGATCCATGCATCTGGTCTCACCTGAGGAAAATTCAAGTGTTATTTACCTAATTTAAATATGCACTCTGGCTGTAAATGTAATTAGTTTTTCTTTTTTAGCACGAATTGTTGTTAAATTTATAGCTGTCATCCACTTTTGTTTGTTGGCAGTGTGTGGCTCAGGTACTATATAAGTTATCAAATTAATTTTTTTCCTTTCAATTGCAACTACTGGTCTGATTAGCAGTATAATTAAAAACCCACTACCCATTGGGAGCAGTAGAAACTGCAAGGTGTTTTCTTATCTTCTCAGAGCGCCAGCACAGAGCAGACTTCAGTTGAAATTACAGATGTTCAAGTGGCACTGAAAAACCAAGCCATGGGCCTGGTTTTGAGTTCTGTTTATTTCCTGCCTCCTGATAGCAGTGTTGTTCTTCTGCATGTGTCTATCTTTGCATTGGCAATAGCAAACAGTAATTCTGGCAGGTCTGATGTCATGACATAATCCTTAACCTGCACAGTGAGTTTTGCACCAGGTAGTTATGAATCGGTCATGAGTACGGGGCTGTGCTTCCCAGAGGGTGCTGGGGACTCTTAGATCCTACTCCGGAGACAATCTTTTTTCCCAAGACAGGACTGTAGATGTCAGTGTTTAACTAGCGCAGTGTTACTGACTTCCCTGCTGCATTAATTTAAGTGAACATTTGATTCTGGTTTTTCACTGCAATGGGAAAAATGTGCTTTCCAAACTGGGACTCGGTATCTGAAAAGAGTGGTCTCCTTCAATGAAATAGTGCTTGATTTAAAAGCGGTTTTTTTTCCCTCATTCATAATGAAATTCCCTCTGTGACCTTGTGTCTTTCTATTAAAAAAAAAAATAATTCTGAATTAGTCTTGCAATTACGTGCTGTTGATTAGAAGCTCTGGTTTGGTTGTTTTTTCATGTGACAGGATGCCGTACAGTATTGCCAAACGGTATTCATGAGAAGCACAGAATAGTTCTGAATGCTTTTCAGTATTTCCCAAGTTGGTAAAGAAGTATTTTTACCAAGGACTTGTGTAGTTCGATTAATATGTGTTTCTTAATGGGGCAACTGAAGCATGGTGAAGGCTCCCATTGACAGCGGAAGACTATAACCACAGAACATGGCAATTTTTGCACAATATATGCAGTATTTTAGCATCTTTAATTGTACAATCTTAAGTGCTGGTTTTACTTTTTAAAGTCTGATTTCAAGGGTACTTAGAATTTTAATTAGATTCCTTTTTGCCAAACCCAGAATGTTTTGAAGATGAAGGTGGGGTAAGATTATCAAATTTTGGAGCATCTGCTGAACTGTGAATTGGAATTTTGTGTTAGGTGAAGGCTACTGGTTAAAACAAATGTAACAAGTATATATCATTTCCAAATTAGACATGTATCTTATTTTCAGGATAACAGCCTTTGCATATTATAATGGGCTTTCAGACAACTGCATCTGTCACTACCCAACGAAATCTTTCAGCTAATAGAACACTGTGTAAATAGGACTTGAGTTCAACATGTTCTGACTATTCAGTGCCAAGAAGTAAAGCCTGCAGAGTGCTTGCTGCTACATACTTGTTTTAGAGTGCTGCTTCAGCATTCTAGTTAAAATTTAAACAGGTGAATAATATTAGTTCCAGTTGTAATTGAAAAGGATGAGGAATTCCAGTAAAAAAATAAAGTGAAGATTTCTTCTGAGAGCAATGAGATAGTTGTCTTCTGGATAAGAAACTCTAGAAATGTTACAGGTGGGACAGGTAGGGCAGTCCTTTTAATCTGTCTTGGTATTTCTATACTTGGGGGAAGATAAAATAATGTAGTTGTAATTTTTGTGTCTAAGTTAAATGAGGAAAACTGGCCCAAATTTGTCCCGACTGTGCTCAAACACTGTAAAATTCCAGCTGGGACAGGACTCCACTCCCTGCATCCTGCCCACTGTTCCCAGCCATTGCAGGGCGGCGAATGCCAGCTGGGTATTGCCTCCCCTGAGAACGTTTGCTTTGCTCTCCAGCATCCTGTGCCTTGGGTGTGAAAGTGGTGGCTGCTGGCTTTATATTTGGGGGACAGGGTTGATAGGACTGAAGAAAATGGGAATGGAAAGCCTGCAGGAGACTGAGGGTTGGAAGTGGAAAAGATTAGAATGTATCAGTGAGAGCTATTTCCAGTGTAGAGCATAAATACTACTTAACAAGGACCTGAATTGATCTCTTCTGGAATATTGTGTACAGTTCTGATGACCCATGTCCAAGAAAAATAAACTGGTGCAAAGAAAGCTTTCTAGTGTGATAGGGAAAATAGAGAGCTTACTTTATGAGAGAAGACTAGAAGAGGTTGGCTGACTTGCTTAGCATAGTATAACGAAGGCCAAGAGGGGATTTCTTTGCCTATAAATATATCAAGGAGATAAATATCAAGCAGGGGGAAGGCTCCAGCTGGAGGCCAGCTGAAGCTTAGTTCCTAGTAACGGCTATTGCTAGCATGAGAATGAGGGGTTATAAAACATTTATTCTTTTGTTGGCCATGGAAGTGAAGGTGCTGGTGCTGCTGAGTGGTAGGAGATGAACCACAGTGTTGAAGGTGGTGATCAATCAGCCAAGGGATGACAAATGAAGGGTCCCATGATCCCTCAGAGTAGGTTTCAGGGGAAGGGATCAGACCACCACTTTGGCCAGGCTGGTTATGAGGCACAAGGACCTTCCAGTCTCTGACAAATGGGAATCTTTTGACTTGGTCCTGCACTTGTTTCTATTTATGGGCTTCAACACAGTTTGCCACAGGCAGAAGTGTTTTCCCATGTAGATGTCAGACTAAAGCTTACCCAGAACCTTTTAAGAGGAAGATTTTTTTTTTTCATTGTTTGCTTCATGGCAGCCTGCCACTTCTAAATAAATTTAAACTTGGTGGGTTTTCTAGACTATGAGAGAGCTTTGGGGTAAAGCTGGAAATAACAATAGGCACTAATGTAGCATACTATGGGTTCAACTCTCAGTCAGCCTGAACTGCACTTGAGAATTTTAACTTGGCATCTTGTATTTTTGGGTGGGTGTGTTTAGTCCCAGTGGAGTTCTATTTTGTCCTCTCTCCTGATCAGTCACAAATTTTTTTTTAGAAAATCTGAATGTAAACCTGTATTGGAAATGGGAATGTCTGAACCAGGGTCTTTTAGGAAAGAGGTGAGAACTGAGAACAGCTTGTGCTCTGAGAGCTGTGCAGCTGGATTTTCCTAGAGTCCAGGTGCTTATTGAAGGCTCTGAGGCTACCACATCTATCTCCATTAGTGTGAGGTGCAGAGAGGTGCAGGCTGTTTCCATATCGTGCAAAACTGCGTATGTTGACTTGGAGGAGCAGGCAGTTGTTGATGGCTTTGCTGGATTAGCCAGTCTTTCAGATCAGTTCAAATGTCACTGTACTAGTTGGACATAAAAAGCTGTATTTCATAGTTTATCAACAACTTTACAGCATGCTGTTGGAAACAGGAACTTTTGCTGGACATTTAGTTAACTTCAGAGATTAATTTCTATTCTTTCCTCACTTTTGCATTCAAATGCATGCTAGGAAATGCCACTTACGTCTGTAAAAGCCTGAGGCTTTATTAATGTAAAACTCATAACTAAATCATCTGCTAACAGAAGAGATTTGTCATTATTTATATACCTTTATGGAAATATTTAGCCATGAAAGAAATAACTTTTAGGGCCCAGTCTTGCTGTCTATATGTGGGCAGCTCAAGGATTTCTAAAGCAGATGCATGTCTTTCAGAACAGTCCATGGAAGATCCATGTGCTTTTAACACTGTGCAGAGGCTGTTCTCATTTTCCATGCCACTAATTGCCCACAATTTAACTGGAGTGACTTCACCCTGTGAGAGGGCTGTCTGCACACAGACACTGAACTCTGCCTGTATCAAGATTTGGTCACTGGGAACTCTTTAAAATTGACTTAAAGCTTTACAGAGCAGCTCCCAGGGGAAATGCTTCACAGCAAAGAGAACAATAAAGAGAACAGGCTTCCCCCGGGAAGATTTTCTGGATTACATCCAAGCTTTGGGCCAATGTAGATCCTGCTCCTTGTAGGAAGCACGTGTCCAATCTTCCACGTTGGATTCAGATTTAATTTTAGCCTTAGCTTGGGTGTCTTATGTAATTCATCACCTTGTGGAATGATCTTTTTGCTTCATAAAGTCATTGCTGAGATAACTGTATTGCTGGAAGATTTATCTGGATTCCAAAGCACTAAGTGCATCCTGTTTGTGTTGAAGAATTTGTTCTGCATTTGTGAATCATCTGTGAGAGATGGTTGTGATTCAGCACCTCCTACAATCAAACCTGGTCAAGTCTCCATTTGTGCAATCTCTGTGGCTGTCACTCAGCTGAAACAGGATCTCCTCTGCTGGGATCTGAGATACTGTAACCCAGAAGAAATTTGTTAGGAAAGTCAGATTCTGTGTCTTCAGGAGAACTGGGAGGTTTAGGAACCCCGTTAGTTCTGTACTTGCCTCTTGCAAGAACTGGTATTCAAATTTCGGGTAGGCTGCATATTATGTAAGTGTTTGCAGCAGGGAAAGTAAATGCTGACTCTACATTAGCATTTTAGCTTGGATTAAGAGTGTGATTTTGAAACTTATCTCCAAACTGTCCTCACTTAGTGTACCTTTTTTTGCATCATGGGACTGTCTTGGAATATATAACCTGGATTTGTTTTGGGTGAAACTGAACTGCAGAATACAATCTAGGATTGCATCTAACATGCCCCAATAACCAATGGGCATGTTGGTCTGTGGGACCAGCTAGATTTTGTCTGAAGGGGAATCTCTCAGAAGTGTGCACAGTGCAAATATTGGGTCTTTAGCACCACCTATTTTACTCTGTAGATCTGCTCACACTGTGCTGTGCTACTTGTCAGAGCAGACATATAACCTGAGCCCTTCAGAGCGGGTAGCAAAGAACCTCTCTGAGACAGGAATTCATTCAGTGTCAAGAAGATAATCCTATGGAATGTATGAAGATTGTCAGTAGACAGCCTTTCTTTATAACTCCATGACTCACAGTTAAGACTTGGATATAACTTGGTATTACTGACATAAATTATGCTGCTACACTGCCTGTAACTCAAGATAGCACTTTAATGCCTAACTTCAGAAAAACAAACACTCCAACAAACCTAACCTGATTTTGGAGTAGTCCCAATACAAACAATACAAAGAGTTGTCTTGGGAAGCTAGACATTTTAACTGGTGAGGTGCTCGGTGAAAGACAGGCACAGACATCTCTAATGAAATGGAAATGCAATCATTCTGAAGCACTCAGTAGAAGGGTGCTTCCCTTCTGCTGACATACAGGTCTTCAGGTAGGATTGCACTCCTCGTGAAGTTAGTGTCAAAATGCCTCTGGATTCCACTGAATGAGGCTCGTGTATCTGTCAGCCTTTGTCTGACACAAGGCTGTGTTGCAGGAAAAATGAAACCTTTGCCCAGGTCTGCATATGTTGCGTACAGACTTCAATATTTTCCCCCTAATGTACTGTCCACCTCCCCAGGTTTAGATATTTTGTTTTACTTTCTTATAGCAAAGCAGAATGCTCCTGGGAACAGCAGAAGCTGGTGACATACTGATTTGAGGCTTTGTGCTGCCCTGTTGAATGAAATAGTATCCCATGCTCTGGCAGTGGGTATGAAGGGGGAAATGTGACTCACTGAATGTGTGTTTGTGGCAAGATCTGAATTGTGATTCCTATCTGTTTATTTGGGGCTTAGGGTTGTTCTGGGCAGAGTATTTCCTTTACCTTGATTTAAATCATGTCAGATTTCTAAGGTCTGGGGAGAAGAGGCGGGGTTGCATAATTGCTGAGTATTAAAATTCTTAGGCAGGGTTAATTTAGAATATAATAACTCAGTTACTTGTTGTGGCAATTACTGAGACATCACAGGCTTTCATGCTGCACACCACACAGCTTAAGAGACAGAATATAAGTTCACAGCATGCCAAAGCCTTAGTCATCCTAACTTACATCCAGCAGCCATGTAAGAACAGCCCAGTTTTCATTAACTGGAATAGTTTGCATTAGGCTCTAACTGTAGTACTGAGATGTGAACCACAGAGGTTGCATAATGTCATGCTTTTAGCAGAATGGACATGCATTTCATTGCATGCTGTAGTTTATTCCCATACGTTTGTGTATATATTGGGTCATATTGTGTATATATAGTGGGAGCTGTTGCAGAACAGTGGGCTGGCTATATGTGGTTCCATTGTTTTAACTGTGTCACCTTTGAGGCCTCTCTGGAAGGTCTGGTTGCATAGGACTTTTTCAAGGTTTCTTATGAAGGGTTTTTTGGTGTTTGGAGTATTTGGAACACTAGAAATAACATCGCTAATCCTCAGGAGTTGTAAAGGACGACAGTAGGATACTCAGCAAAATGCAACACTTTAGCTTACAGAGTACCACCGAAGTGGAAATTGTAAGATCTTGTTGCAAACGTTTCATTAATATGAACATCCACGTAACCTTGGGCCATTTCTGCTCCTTCTGTTTCTATTCCTACCTCTTCTGCCTTCACTGTCAGCACAGGGTGCTTTTCTGGTGAGAATTGTGGGCTCTAATTTGCTTGTGGTTCACACCTCTGGATGCTTCTGCAATGTAAGTGAAAATAAAAGCTTTCACAGAACAGTGTAATTATCTTTCCAATATCCAGTTAGTTCTTTTACAGAACATTCAAGACAAGCCTCTGAGCACCTGTCTGGGAAGCAGTGGGCACATTACAGTCTAGAAGAGTAAAAAAGGTTTAAAGGGATAACTGCTGTACAGACCACAGAGGGGGCTAAGATATTTTTGTAAGAATTAAATCAAGGAAAACTGTAGTGGTCTTCTCAGCTTATTTGTTTTGAAGAGCTGGAGACTCCTTTTAAGCTCCACATGCTCTCCTGGCTATCATCTACCTGCTTAAAATCAGGGCTAAATTTGACCCTTTGTTACATGCAAAAGGTGACGGCCAGTCTGCGAGTTGCCCAGTATTAATTAGTAGGGGGGAGTTTTTAGTTTGAGAGTTTTTCAGGGCTTAATAGCTTTGCTGCTGTGTTCCCTGGTAGAAGTGGGCTTGCCTCATAGGGGCATTGGGAAGCTTAATGATTGTCAGGTTCCCTTCCACAAAAGCTCTTGGGCAAAAGGCAGTCTGAGTACAATATCTATCTTCAGAATGGCTTCAACCCTTTGCAGTTTGGATGGCAGCATGTTGAATGAGAATCTCTGTGACTGACAGTAGTAGAGTGCCTGCAAGCACTTCTTGTTATATGCATTTTGAGTTTTTGAGTCATCTGCTGGAGTATAATAAGTCCCAAAGGCAGGCAGGAGAGCCTCTGAACCCATCATCCTCTTCTCTTTTAGTGTTCAGGTTCTGTCTGTCGCAACAAGTATTTTCAAATGTCTCAGCACACATTGTGCCAGTGTGTAGCTGCTTCTGCAGTGAAAGACTTCATCCCGAGCTGGTGACAGCTGCAGTGGCATGCAGGCTGTCTGGTTAAACCGTTCCCTTCCAGGTAATTCTGCTCTCTTGAGTGGCTCAATAGATATTTGTTTTCAGGTTGTTTATCTGCAGTAAAGAAGTGTTCTTGTTTGGGTTATCCTTACCCTGCAGATCTTGCTAGTGGGAGAAGATCTTGCTTCTGGAACTATTATCTCTGAATTCCAAGGACAAGTTGTCCTTTCCAAGTGATAGGGACAGGCCTGAAATATAGCCTTAACCTGGCTTATGTTGCTGGGTCAACTCTCTGGTAAGCAGGACTGTATGATGCAAAGCAGTGCTGACTTGACTTCACATAACATTTTTGTCTCAGCTAAGCCTGGCAGTACTCTTGAAATATGCACATACAATCTCCCCAGCTTTCTAAAGAACGGGAACAATAACACTAAAAGTTAAGCTAGTGGGTAACTTTCAAGATATGATGCTTGCTTCCATAAAAAGAACTGCTAATTACAGAAACGATGTGTTGATTTAACCCTATAGGCAAACTTTGCAGTTCCATGTGGCTTGCTCCTGGCTACCTTAGACTTCTTTTTTCTACATTGGACATATTTGATTAATATTATTAGACTTGCTTTGCAGTAATCCTTAGGGTTGTGTAGTCTTTCTTTCTATGAGATCAACAACACTTTCCCACTAAAGTGCTTTTTTGAAGTGTAGTCATTCCAAATATGGTACGCCCAGTATAAAACCCTGTAACTGTTAATTAAAACAGATTGAGATTTGCACCTTCTGTTATATAGTCATATTTGGAATGATAGAAAATGAGAAGTTCTGTACAGGAAAGCTTTTTGCTCAGACACTGCAAATGTCATCTCACCAGCCACTGATTTCCAAAGAGTGGTACAAGGTACCTGTTTTCCTCTATGTTTGTAGCTAGCAATAGATGTGGTGTGTGTCAGAAACTGTTCATATTCTAATGACTGCTGTGGTGACTGAGAACAAATGCTGATATAATGAGAGCACAGGATGATGTGCATACAGAAAAGTACATTTTAGGCATGACCGAACTGTTAATCATGTGAATGCATTCATACACTTCTGAGTTTGTTGCTGGTCATTGACCAGTAATGCTGTAGTAGCAATGACTATATTGGAAAAACATGGTATGCAGGGGCAGGAGTTACCAACTCACCAGATTACCATCACAGTAATTCTCTCTAGAAGTTTATTACTTTTTTTTTTTTTCTCAAAATCACTGATCATGTAAACTAGTAATGTATATGCGTGAAAAAGATGATTAAAAATTTGCTGCAAACAAGCCTTTCCTGAAGACTTTTGTTTGGAAAACTTTCTGTTAATCAAGCTTGTAAAGCAGGTTTGCAGTGTTACTACATGTGTAGCGCTTGAAAGAAAAGATAAAGATTCCTACATTTTTTGTATCAGACTAAATGGAGGTACCTAGTTTCTGATCAATATGCACATTCTCTGGAACTTGGGGTACCTGAAGTCCCTTAATTTTCAGTGGCTGTTTTGGGGAGGGGGGCTCTAACAAAATACAGAAGAGCATGAGGAATATGGTTTCTTGGAGGCTTGGCCTCAAGAGAGGCAGCCTGCAGTGGCAAAAGCGCTGTGAATAAGTGGTGTTCTGGAGGCTGAACAGAGGTGTTGCATTGTTTCACACTGTCCTGAGTTGAGAAAGCCTTGTTCCCTGCCAGAGTGAATGTCTTCAACTACTTTCCCCCTAATGGATTGTCCCTTCAGTTTTTGAGAATTTTAATGTGTTTAATGTTTTGACGCATTTGTTTTTGCTGATAATTGGGATTGGAATCTAGGAGTTTACCATGAAGCTGCAGGAAGGAGAAATCATTAATTCACATAACTTTCTGATCCATCCCCAGACCTCAGAACGTCATGTGTGGCATTGGCAGTCTGGTCATGGCTTTCTGTCATTTTGTAATACTGAGAGTTAGAAATTGAGGCTAATTTTTTTTTTTTTTAATTCAACTTTCTGTCTTAGAGGGTAGGAAGTCTATTAAAAACACAGAAAGAATATTGTGCCACTCTGACCGCTTCACTGGTTGCATTTTTTTGGTACAAGTATTTACTGTAAAATCTTTTCCTTTCAACAGGACTCTGTTCTTAACCTCAGCCTTTCTCTACTGTGGTTTTTAAAACAGGTAATCTGAGGAACCATACTCTTATATTTGCATGTTTTAGGGACCTGTAGCATATTCTCCTGTGTCCAATTCATGTGTTTCTCCATCACTGCAAGGAAGTCACTTCTAAGGTTAACTGCAAAAGCTGTTGGTGAAATGAAATTTTGCATGGTGGGAAAAGAAGCACCTTATCAAAAGGCACAGCAAGGATTGAGGTAGATACAGTGTGGAGTGCCTAACAGTGCAAGCACAACGTGACAGGTAGAACAGTCCAGAAGGAAATATGTAGGGCCTAACTCCGTGAATTGCAGGTTTTACTTTGTAATAGTAAATGGAAATGGGGAATGTTCAGCATAGGTTAGGACTGAGCCCTGTCAAAAATTAATTCTTTTAAACAAATTAAATAACTGGAAGATTTGCAAGATTGCACCTTTGCTTTTTCCTCCCACCCACTTGAATTGATGGGTTATTTGGTTTCATGCAAAGTAACTTCAAGTTTTAAGAGGTTTCAATAAATGCTAATTCTGTTTTCCATACATGTGCCCATTAAATGCTTTTGTCTCTAAAATGTTTGCAATACCTTAATTTCTATGCACTGCTCCTGTTAGTACTTTTTTTTTAACCAGAGTTCAGGGATTAAAAAAAAAAAGGCAAGCAAAAGGGTATTCTCAGAGTTACACAGACTGCCCCTAGATAAAGTGCAGGGAAAAATAGCACGGCAAACCTTCCTTCCCTGCCTTTGCACAGAGGAAGAGCTCATGCTGACCTGTTTGATTGTTTTCCTTGTCTTGTTAACTGTAGCATGTGATGATAACATAACAAAGCTCTCGTTTCACTAATATACCCCTCTCTGGTATCTGGTCTTATGGGTGAATAGGTTTTGGGACTGCACCCTACGGGCCATGGGCTATACACAGAGGAGCAGGGTGTGAAGCTGAGATGTCAGCTCACAGCTGGACACCCCCAGCAGATGCTTTGTATTCACTTATGGAAGCAGAAGCAGCTGGATAGTTGACTTCTCTTTCCTATTTGGAGATTTTTTCTCAGCATAAGATTATTCCTGGATGACACAAGGGCGCGTAGCTGAATGCACACAGGCGCTGCTGGGAGCTCTCCTGATGGCTGGCCCTAGGCACGGAGAGTGGGGAAGGATGGGTGTGACTGTAAGGCAGTTGTACTCTGAGTCCAGGTTATTGGAGCAGCCCCTTGCAGCTGAAGGAACTTGGTTAGATAGTAAATCCTTTAGGCTATTAAATTTTGTCCTGATGCATTTTTTCTTTGCTAAAACTGAACATAGCCTCTTATATATTTTTTTGTTGTACATGAGAAGTTGGTTTGCACATGTTTTTCTTGAATGTGGAGATTGTTGGCTTCTGTTGTTTGATCTAATAACTTCACTTGCTGTAGAGGCACCTGCAATGGTGCCTGTGATATTTTCATTTCCTGAGTGAAGTTACGTTGGGGGCTCGTGCGTTTGAGGGCTGTGCATCATAAAGGACTGCCATGGTGTTCAGTCCAGTGCTGTACTCTGAGGAAAGAGCAGCCTTGCTTGCTCCTTTATATAAGAATTCACTCCTACAAAGAAAGCAAATTGCAGCAGACCTAGCTAAACTTGTTCTTAGTAACATTTCGTCTTGTTCCTGGTGACCACCAGGAAGGGGGAGATACACATCCTTGTAGCTACACAGCACTTTGTAGCTGTCTGATGGCATGGACATGTAGGATGTGTGACTACATGGGGCAGCCCCTTGAATTGGAATAAATCTCTGACTTTCCAGCCTAGAAAGAGGCCAAGGTAGTTTCTTCCCAGAAAAGCTGTTCATTTGTACTGTTATCATATGGCAATTGCCTCCAAGCTTTTGCCTTGAAATTGCCAATTGAGGGCAGCTTTGTGTACAGTACTTAATGTACCCTGTCCTTTGTGGGTGCTAAAAAAGGGCCTACTTTGTGGAGATTTTGCACTTAAGTGTCAAAGGGAGTTACTCGTCTCAGCTGCTTGTATTTGATGGCAAGCTCTTTCTTTCCAGCCGTGGCTGTGTTGTGGAGGTGGAAGGGGATTTGCCGTGTGTTGCTTTCTCTGAGGGTCTGGTTCAGCCCGTCCTTCCCTCCCTGTTACAGTGCAGATGTCACAGCAGCTGCTCTGTTGCCAGATCTGCATGCAGCTCCCTCGATGGAATCTGCATTCAGAGCCTTCTCCAAGGGAGTTATTTTGCGACTGAACAATGATGTTTACTGGACTTACAGTTTGCCCCAAACCACCTTTTACAGAGCAGTGTTATTAGTATGTCTTTAAATGGTAAAAGCTGGGTTTGTGTGCCTGGTGCCCCGACTTTGCTACCTGAATTTTGGGAGGCAAAATCAGAGACAAAATACTCTCGGTTCTTCAAATACAACCACCTCAACAGAGTTTCTCTTCACAGACACTGTTCAAGACCAGATTGCCTAGCAATCTCTTGGTTTGGAATTACAACTATTACTGGGCTTTGAGAAATGTGGGGAGCCTGGTGTCCGTGAGCTGTGCTGTACGGGCTTCATTCTGTGCCTCTTGTTCAGCACCTGCAAGCCCAGTGCTAGCTTCCCTTTCCAGCGCCCAAGGACTGTGCATACTTATTTTAGAGCAGAAATCCAGCTTGTATTGAAGTGCTTTTTCTTTGTGCTGTTCCTCCCTACAGCTTTGGGACAAACTCCCCTCTGCCGCAAGCCCTGCTGCCGAGAAGCCTGTCTGGGGGTGACTCTGTGTGTGCCTAATGGAAAGGTCAAGAGGGGCAAATGCTGTGAACTGGGGCTTCAGCCCTCTTTTGAGTTCTGGCCTTCAGGACGAAAGGCTGCCTCATGAAACACGGCCTCCTGACTTGTTCCAGCAGCCATCCTTGCGCGTGGTTACTGTGCCCTGTTGACACAGCGTTGAATTTCTTCAGGGTGTCCGGGGGGTTTCTCCGTAGTGCTCTGCGAGGGGCGGTGCTGCTGATGTCCCCCAGCGTGGGCCGGTGCTGCGCCGAGGAACTCGGTCTGCTCTGACTCCAGCAGTCCTTAGCGAAATAAGGATTTAAATCTGGGGCTCCCAGTAGGTTAGTGCCTGAACTGCCCATCTTCTCCCTTGCTGTGCCTCCAAATCCACCTTTCACAGCACCACAGGTGTTTATTTCTTGGTCACTGCCTACCTCAGCAACTGTCTGGAAAATTTTGAAAGAAAAAGTATCTTTAAGCCATTTTTAAAAAGTACTTTCTTGGATTAGTTACTTCGTCAAGCTTCAGGGACTTTGCTATATCTTCCTTAACAGCTTGTTGGGGGAGATGGCAAGTTATGAGTATATTTTTGGGATTGTTTTATCTTGCATTGTCCCTCAGGCCCCTGTGATGTACAGAAGTGTGCAAACATCCTGCTCTTGGGTGTTGGAATGGGGAATCTTAATAATGCATAGTTTTAAACATGAGAGTGCTGTTTTATGGAGGAGACATGGTATTGTAAGTATGTTTCTGAACTCTAGTTGAATCTGTGATAATGGAGAGTCATTTGATCTAAGTTCAGAGACTCATAGTAGTAAAACAGATAAATGTCTCTTAGTGTAGATATAGGTTCCTAAAACACATCTTCCAAGGGATGTTTTTGTCCATAATAAATAGTAAATAGTGTACTGGCTTAACAACATCTTAATATGCTGTTTTCCTGACTGTAACAGTGTGGAAACTTTATATATGTATATAGTTTTTTCTTTCTGTAAGGTTTGTTGCGATACAGCTGTGACACTAAAAGTGGTAGGAAGCTTTTAATTGTGATTACAGTGTTGCTTTGATCTTTTTCTGGAGGTGTATGGAGAAAAGCAACCTATTCCTGACAGGATAGGCACGTTTCACTGAAGGTGGTGGGATTTTCACCTTTGATTACTGTGGATCACTGATTTGTATTGAGATTCCTCCTGAGGCTCTAAATGAGGATGGCTGATGAAACTTCACTGGTGAAGGCGAGTGACTGAATCCCTACAGTAGCATTAATTACTGCCTGGAGCAACAGAGAGGACCTGGCATGTTACTGAAATGTTCCTCTGGTAGCTCAATTTCTGTGGAACTAACAGGAGAAGAATATAGTCTCTTTAACATTTCATTGTTAACTCCTAATTAGAAAGAATTGTGCTAAAAATGACAGTTTATTTTCATATTTATTTTTCATTTTCCTGATCTTGAATTGCTTTAGATTTCTGCCATGCCTTTTAGGGATTTTTAAATGTAAGCAATCATGTCAAAGAGATGTGTTATTGTTGTATGCTGTTGTATTCATATCAGGGCTATGTGAAATATTTCTGGCAATGCTTTACAAATACACTGGAGTGGTCCTCTGTGCTCAGGAGTGCCACTTGTTCTTAGAGGAATTTCATCCTTAACTTCTCTTTTCTTTGGTAGTAGTTGACTATCAACTGTACTTAAATATCCCAAAAATCCAGTGGGACAGAGATCCCCAAATAGCTATGTCATTATTTATGCTGTTAAAAATAGCAGAGTCCTTGTTTAATGTCCGCTAGCTGTACCGAATCATGGGAAGTCATCATCTTCACCGAGGTGCTGACAGGATGAGGGCTCAAGTTTTATTTTGGAAGAATTATTTCTGGTTTAAAAAAAAAAGTAGAAGCCCTATATTTGAAATAGTTTGTGGGGAATAAATGCCATAGTCTCCATTTAGGACTAACCTGTTTGACACACGGGGCATGTTCCAGGCTAATCAAAGGCTGCAGATACCTGTGCTGCTCCTCAGCTCACTGCTGAAGTCTCTCCTGGTCATGTGCTGAAGCAAACCTTGACCTGCTCCAGGGTCCCTTCTTGGTGCTTTTGGCAGACTGCAAGAGGGTACGATCCTGCTCTCTGCTGGCACCTGCACCCTTGCCTTTCACTCTGGCAGCTGGTGACCCGGGGTGGGTTGGCTGCCACCGGCTCTGTCACCGCACGCCTTAGCGGAGCGGTTTGCCTGGTGGTTGCTCTGCACGAGCCCCTCGCACCCTCTCGGTGCTGCTTGCCCTGGCTGGGCCCAGTCGGGAGCTCGGGTGTTTCCTGCTGGCCAAGGGGAGGGAGAATTTGTGTGGGGAGTGCTCTGTCATGTGGTTTAGGAAAGATTCTAGTCAGAGCTCCCACCATGGGCTGAAGGGCTCAGCCTCTGTTTTCAGACCTGGCAGTGAAGGAGTAGCCTGAATCCCAATTCAGGGTAATCATAGAATCATTTAGGTTGGAAAAGACCTTTAAGATCGGTCCAGCCGTAAACTCACACTGCCAAGTCCACCACTAAACCGTGTCCCTAAGGGCCATGTCTACCTGTCTTTTGAATACCTCCAGGGATGGTGACTCAACCACTTCCCTGGGCAGCCTGTGCCGATGCTTGACAGCCCTTTTGGAGTTAATGTGTCCAAGGAGATGAATTATCTCATAAACCTAGCAATATGTGAAACATTAAATGTGTACATAACTCTTATTAACCACAAACAAATCTGCAACTGAAATTACAGTGTGCATAGAGTAACAGGCAGAAAGTACAGGATGAGCAGTGATGGCATGGCAATAACTGTGCTCTCAAAATCAACCCCTCCATGGAAATTCAGGCTCCTTCATTATATGACACGGAGGTGAGAATACTTTGCACTTCCACTATACATATTCACAGTGTTGTACAAACATTAGCTATAATTAATCCTCACAACACCCCTGTGGGGAAGATTTATTGCTTACTCCTGTGACAGCACTGTCAACTATCACAGGTGGATTACCACTGACTGGTTGTTGTTGCAGTCTATGTGGAAATCCTCAGCAGCTGGCACTTCAATTTGTACCAGGATGTGGCCGGAATTGTACTAAATATCTCCAGCTAGTCCCTATTTTTTTGTGCCTTTGTAATCACATGGCTTCTTAAACATGGGTGGGCTTAGCACTGTGAATCAGGCAATGTTCCTTTCCTGCTTATAGTTTCTGGGCTGATGAAGTCTGCTCCTTGTGTTACCTCCCAGCAGCCTACCCTCCCAAAAGTGTTAAACAGAAAACTAAAATATCTGTGTTGTGTAGAGAAATGAACAGCAGTGATGTCCAGGTGTTGTTCTGGGGATGTTTCCGTATGAGTTTAACATCATTTTTCCATACCATATAGGCTTTAAGGTTTACTTTGATCACCAAACACCAACACTGTTGCAACTTCACACCAGGGTACTTAACCAAATTTTAAGCAACCCAGAGAAACAATGATAATCCACCCAGTGATGGTTCTGACTTGCACTCACACTTTTGCACTCCTACGTTCACAGGAACTCTTGCTGTCAGTAGCCACTTGTCCTTTGCGGTGTTTCTGTCCTGTTCATTCAGGGTACCTACATGGTGTGCTCCACAAAGAGTGTACTACGAAGCAAGTTATTTTAAAGTTATGTTGTTGACCCCTGCAGTTTAACTGTGAACCTGTTTAACTTTTAGTCTTTAGTGCCTGTGGGTAAGAAACACAAAGGTATTGTGTATTTTTAACTTGGTGCAGAAAATGTTTAAAACTGATTTAAGAAAAGTTGAAAATTCTTGATAGGTTAAAAAAGATGCCTCTATAAAAACTGAAATAAAAATGGCATTTTCAGGATCTCTTTTATTTTTTCTTTGGAGGAGAGACAGTTTTGCCTTAGAGATTTTGTTTTGGTGGCACTGAATGAGAGCAGAGCTCTGGGCATTGGGAAGCTCAGTATTTCCTGCCTGTTCCCAGTTTGGGAATGTGGCTGCTTCTGCTGTGGAGAGGTGGGAATACATAATGCTCATCCTTTACATGGGCTGTTGTTCCTTTGATTCACATTTGCTGAGGACACTGAGATACTGGAATAATACTAGCATGTATAATATAGTGGTCAAAATAATATATTTGTTGTTTAAAGTTGGAAGAGGAGTATGTTTTATAGCAAGTAATCCTGGAGATCTGTGGCAGTTCCTGGTGTTTAGCAGAGCTGGGATCAGGTTTTAGAATGAACTTGAAAATGTAAAGCTGTGTCAAGACTTATGTTTTAACAGTGGAGTAGTTTAGCAGGGAAGCTCTTGTTGTAAAGACTTTTTTTTTGTTATGAGAGCTCCCTTATTCTCATAATGTTCCCTGCCCATGTTTTATCATGCTGGGCCATATCCTCATGTTGAATGGTGTGCAATGCTCACTTTCATTCTGATCTGCTCGAGGAAGAGTGATAAGATACAGATATGTATTATTGGGTGCTGTTTCTGTTGATATTCTGTTGATTGATTAATGCAGGATTTTCAGATTTTTAGGGGCTTTAGTCTAGTCTCTGTTGGTGTCACTCCAATGGCTTGAAATGAGTTTTTCAAATGGTATTAGAGAATAAGATAAGGTAAAGACCAATTGCTTGTGCAAGAATGTTGCTTGTGCGTGCTGTTGGATCATTATATTTGCACTTGAATTAATGCAAATATGTAAGGCAGGGTGTTTTGGTCCCACACTGTTGATTTGTGTGTGCAAAGGCATACATACACTTGTGTAGCTTCCCATGCATGAATCTGTCGTCTGCCTCTGAATCTGCTATGGATTTGAAGGATGTTGGTGCTTCCAAACCCAGCCGCACAAACATTTGGATACTTGCTTCAACTGCCTTTTTTTTTTTTTTCTTTGGTGGCTTTGCACTAAGCAGGGAGGAAATGCTAACCAAGCTCTTCATCCAAAGCAAAGTTTTTGGAAGAGTGTCTTTCTTTTGTCAAATTCTGTAAATGAGAAAGGCCCAAAGGAAAAGACTGTGTCTAGAAGCAGCAGGAACACATCAGCCTGACTGTAGAAGAGGGGAAGTAACTAAAATATTTATTTCTACTAGGTTGGAGAACAACATATGTTAGGTAGGCTTGACTTTTTCCAAGCATAAACTTTACTGTAACATGCTCTGCTACACACAGCAACAAACACTCCCTAAAGCAGAACATCAAATGGAGCATTCGGTGAGCACAGGGTAGTGGATGCAGGATGGTGTTTGTTTAAAAAGAAGCTGGCATTTGTCAGAAGCCACGGCAAATATGCCAGTATTTTTTATTTTCTACACAACCTTTGAGATATCAGACATGTTCTAATGAGATTCTGAAATACCAAGCTTATAAATATTGATAGGGAAAGTTCCTTCTCATCCATGGAGAGAGATTGCATTTTGCAATTATACAGCTTCACTCATGTGGACTGTATTGCAATTTGTTCTTCTGCCTCCTTCAGAGGAGAAAACCTTTCAGAGTTACAGTTCAATCTCAGTTCTCAATCAACCCTCTTTTGCCACCTGTATTTCCTAGTAGATGAGATACTTAAAATTGCCTGGTGATCAGAGGGTGCCACACAGGAAGATTTCAGAGGCTTATGAGTAAAACTTATGAAGTGGCAGCAGTTGTTTTCTGTTAGAATAATGTGAAATTTGGTCACAATTTATCATTTTAAAGAAAATGATGTATTTTTAACCAAATCTTATAAAAATATTGACCTGTTATTTTATGAATTTTTTTTATTTTGGGGATTTATGGATAAACTCTGTGCAGTATCCTCTGGGATAAGCCACAGCACATTCTAGATATCACATGTTATTGTGTGAAACTGGGCTGTAACCCGGTAGTGTGCTATGGTTCTTGTATCAGTTGCAGTGAAAACATATGAGATTTTGCATCAGTCTTCAGTTCATCACAGTAAAACTCGTCAGAAATTTCCAGACTTAAAAGCAAAATGAATCACAGACTTCAGAATTAAGCCCACTTGATTAAATATCACCAGCAGGGTTATTACTCAGGTTTCCTGGTTAATAACCCTGCTGGTGATATTTAATCAAGTGGGCTTAATTCTGAAGTCTGTGAATATCAAAATTGGACTGTCTTTCATTATGAGAGATGTAAGTCTCTCTCCTTAAGTCTGACTGGCGCACTGATTTGCAGGCAATATGTGACTGCAGAGATTGCTTTTCATTCTTTCAGCCTTCACAGATATTTTCACTACTGCATCTAAACTAACATCCACTGTGAATGATGGCTGACAGGTACATAGGCTTTTGTAAGCTGCATAAGCTGTGTATGTAATCTTACGCTGCTTGTTTAGTGTCTTCAAAGCTGAAGACAAAGCTTTTGAATCTGATTCTAAATAAAAGATATATGAAGCAAATGCTTCCTGGGGAAAAATGACTGACCTCAGCTGCTTACTTATAACCCCAGACAGGGAAGCTGAGCTTTGCGTTCCCTGTTTTGAAACATATATAGTAAAACTGTATAATAGCAAGGCGGGTTGTAATACACCTCACACCCAGAGGGATGTTTGTAGGGGCATGGAGGGCTGTTGGAGCTGGCTGCTGCTTAGCTGTCTCTAGTGCTGTCCCTGGGTTTTGATCTTGCAGAGCTGCTGGGCAGCAAGGTCTGTGTGCTCCTGTGTCACACCCGGAGCATTGCTCAGGACCCTGCTGCTCTTCTCTGCTCTTCTGCACTTGCTTGACCTGGTCTTTTTTCTTTTCTACTGTTTAACTGAGGGGCCTCTTTCAGTGGTCCTTGTTGTATTTCAATAGGATAAAGCCATCATGGGGACTGCCTACCCTGTCAGGATAAACAGAAGGGGGAGGATCCAGTGGCTTTTAAGAGCTACTGCTTTCCTGTGCCAGCCACAGGCTTCTCGCCTGGTATCCCACAGTTGGCTGTATTTTCAAATCTGTTGACCATAAATCATAATCACTGAAAAATTCAGTGTTTGCTAAATAGAAAATAGGGATAGGCCATGCAATGAATGATCAAAGCTGTTTTAATAGTACAATTTTGTCAAATGTACATACCCGTAACAGAGCTGTATTCAAACTGAATACTGTTAAGCTTTTATTAGTACCTAGTGAGAGCATGTAAGTACACAAGATATTGAAGTAAAATTACATCCTGAAGTTCTTGCCCTCAGAATTATGCAGGCATTGATTTTCAGTATATATTGCAGTTCCTTCATGCAGAACCATAATATATTTACTTACTATCTGGTAGAAGGACTTGTGAAATTACCTGCTTCTGGGTGCATGAACCCATATCAGAAACAACCTGAAATCAAACACAAGCAAAAGTCCAGGTCTCTGTAAGTGCCTGAAGCTATACTGTCCTAGGTTGTGATTGGCAAAAGCAGAGTCATCCCAGTTGAGGTCTTGTATTTGAGCCCCTGTAGAAGTACACTGTTGCAGAAGGGGATGCTCTTCAGGTGTGTCTTTCCTTAGATGATAGCACTGAGTCTAAATGACACATTCTTCCTGTCACTCTGCCTGGACACTTTTCTGTAGGTGAAATGAGAAGCTTCATGTGACTGCCAGGAGTGAATATCACAGCCACGTTGCAAAAGGAGAAATCCTTATGGAAGGAGTGAGGCAGAGGAAGACGAGACTCACCGGTCCAACTTAGCAGAGCGTATCTGGGTCACTGAAATATGAGGTGAAGTTAAAACAGCACGAACTTAGAAATTGTTTTTAATGACGTGCAAACTGTGCTGATGAATGTGCTTTGAGGAAGAAACCTGTGGTGGATGGGAGCTCCTCTGGGCTTTCTGCCAACCAGAAGTCATATGGCTGTGGCAGGTACCGTGCTGAAGCTGCACTAACAAATGCTGGTGAGAGGCTGAACAAATATTTTTTGGCAAGAATCTACAGAACTTGGATTCAGCAATGCGTGAATGTGATTGTATATGTTTTGGCCCTATTGGACCTATGCTGTATCAAGTGGACATCCCCTGGATATTTTCCTGGCCTGTGACATGTCAATTTCGGATGAGTGTTCCCCTGGAATAGTTTTCTGAACACTGCCAGGCAGCAGAGGATGATGGAGGAGCTGTGTGACAAGAGGTTTTGCTCACTTGTGGCTTATTAAACTGTCACAGTAGGTCTTACAAGAACAGATACTTTATCCTTTGTGTATAGTGAAATTACTTCTCTGTGCAATTAAATACAAATACAACGTTATTTTTTTTTTTTTTTTCCTTTGTGTTGGCAATTGCATGCTATGCATGTCTGTCCCTTCTTCCTTCTCTCTATCCCCAGTACAGCTGCATTTCACTGGTGGCTGTGGTGACCTGCTGAATGATCACTTCAAGGATGTGTTCCCTGCTCTGAACTGTCCTTCATGGCAGCAGTGGTTCTTTATGCAGACAGCTTCAGTGTCAGGCCCAAGACTTTTAAGAAGCCTTCAGATTCATTGAATGGAAGTGCTGTGAAGTATAATTATCTTGAATTTAGAGTGAACTTGAGTACCTTTGAAGTAAATGTGTGTAAAACTTACTTTTAGCTTTTGATGGAGAAAAGACTATGATGTTCAGTCATGGATGTAAAACTCATCATGTGTCAGGCCAGTGCTGTGGTTTGTGGTGGTGTAGATAAATGCCAAATGTGAAGCTCTGCTCAGTGCAAAGCAGCAGCAATGTAAAGCTGTCTGTACTTTATAAGTCCCTTAGTATAAGAGAAATTTTCCAACAGCAGCCTGTGATAAGAATGACTGCAGTCTTTGGATGTTCCCCTAATGCACTGCAGCGTGTATGGAAAAGTTAAATGCTTTAGAATGTGTGAAATGTTAGTAGAATATCTGTAGTGAGTGTTTCCTGTTGATATTAAGGGGGAGTGACTAGGGCAGAACATGTACGAGGAAACATTCTACTACCTCATCAGCGCAGGTTGCAAAAGATTTCTTACTGAAATGTGAGGTTATGGTTTGCCTCAAGGACACATGCAGATGTGTTCTCTAGGTATTTACCCGTGAAAATTTTTCACAAGTTGATGCATTAGCTACCTTGCATTTGTTCAAGGACAATTCATGTGTAGAAGCGAGGAACTCGAACAGCCCCAGGTGGTGCTTTTATTATATTTCAAAATTAGAAGGACCATATTTTTCATAATTAGGGAGAAAAGCAAGAGCAGCTGACTGACTTTTTGTTATTAAAGAATAACTGAATATTCCTGGCAGATATGTGAACATGAACATGAATTATACTTTAGGACTGCTAGTAATAAGGCAGTGACTCTTTCTTGTTCAGGAGATATTTCCCCAGAATTGTTTGCTTACTTGCAGTGCAGTTGCTGTATTCTAGGACAAGAAAAATTAATGTTGCATATCACTGTTTTCTTCCCATGTTTTTGTAGCCAATTACAGCTCACAAATTCATAAATTCTGATGGATTTTAGTAGAATACAAGTGGAATGGGCAGATCATCTGCTTATTTTTGTTACTGTTAACACTGCAGCCCATGAAGACAAACACAAAGGAATGGGAAATCAATGTAACAATAACTCCTACTAAAATTGGGCAGCAAAGTTGTTGGACAGTAGGAAAGGAGAGGGAAAAATATGAGTACATGTATTGAATGAATCACTAAGGGATGGTGTCCTTAGTGAGGTCTTCCCTAACCTTCCTCCTTGGTAGGTAAAACTTCCTGGTTTTGAATTTCAAGATTAAACTGCTACTGTTTGGTTTAAAGAGCAAAAAACCCCATTGAAATCCCCTAAT
This sequence comes from Athene cunicularia, assembly GCF_003259725.1. Classification (NCBI taxonomy): domain Eukaryota; kingdom Metazoa; phylum Chordata; class Aves; order Strigiformes; family Strigidae; genus Athene; species Athene cunicularia. The sequence goes on from NW_020799100.1 coordinate 5,654,900, forward strand.
GACTGAGCAGACTGAATGTCAAAACTCTTTCCTGATAGAGCTTCCTGACATCATGCCTGTTCTATATCCAATAGCAGTTTAAATATTCTTGAATACGTAGCTCAAATGTAGAGTAATGGAGATGCGTGTTCGATGAGAGCTGAGGTCCTGCTGCTGCTGGTGCCGATCTGTAAGGTGAGGGAGGGGAGTACCAGATGCAGAGTGGATTTCCTGGTCTGTGCCATATAGTAAACTGTCAGGAACAGTTTTTCTTTTGCTGATTTAGAGTTCATCAGTGACTCTTGCATTAGCAAAACACTCTTTTGTCTGCCACACATCTGCCTGTTACATCTTGTTGCCTAGGGTTTGGGTGTGTCTCCTCCATGGGTCTTCACTAAGAGCGTTGCTTGGCCAAAGGTTGATTCTCCACCAGCCACTTCAAAATTGCAGTGGCTTGAGTGGAACAAAACATGTTTTGTCGATGGGTGATTTAGAGAGGATAATCTTGCTGGCCAGTACAGGGTGTTTCACTTGCTAACACAGCAGTATCCATTAGGTATTTGTGCTCTTTTTTTGCTCTGATTTTTGAAAAATCCCATGTGGGATTTTTTTTGGTTGCATCCCATGAGTGGGTCTGACTTGCTGCTCGTACCACAGGAGCATTCCTGCTATGGGAATAACCCATCCATAAGCCATCAGATGACAGTGTTCATTAAGGATGCTCCTAACATAGCACAAGAAGCATGTATGTTCTCTGCTGCCTGGATCAGTTTCATAATTGTGAGATTTGGTTTTATCCAGGCAAAGCAGAATTAGATTTTTGGTATTTACGTTCTTATATTGGACTGTTTTTAACTTCTTTTGAATGTCATCACTAAGATAAGGATATCACTAAGATGCCATTGCTAAGCATAATAGATGATTTTTGCAATTCACTGCACACCACAGGCCAAAATAGGCACTACAAGCACATTTTAAGTTCTTGTTTACCCCTGTTTATCAAGCAACAGTCTTGTAAATGGATAATACAGTTGAGAAGAAAATGCTGCCATTGTACTGGCTGCTGGGACAAGTTGTGCAGTGCAATGTGCTTCATGTGCATATATATCATGTTGAAGTGATGAGGCTGTAATCTATTGGATGCTTTATGGTAGTTAATTTTCACTCCTACTTTCTGATTATTGATACTGAGGCTTTGATCAGATGTATTTTCTTACTGCGTTTAACCAGTTATTTAGCATGTATTCAACTGTATTTAAAGCACACAAATAGTAATAATTGGGCCTTCATCACTTGGTGCTTAGGTAGTGATAGGAAGGGTAAATGTCCTGGGTTTGGCTGGGATAGGGTTGATTTTCACAAGGAGCTGGGAGCTGGCACAGTCAGGACAGGTGACCCAAGCTAGCCAAGGGCCAAAGCGATATTTGCCACCATGCTGATGTCATGCTTAGTATATAACTGGGGAAGCTGGCTGGGAGTGGTGGGTTCCTTGGCTCAGAAAGGGGCTGAGTGTGGAGATCAATTGCATTGTGCACCACTCCCTTTATATATATTCTTTTATTAATATTGTTCCTGTTTTCTTCCCTTCTTATGTTGTTCCATGAAACTGTCCTTATCTCAACCCATGAAGTTTTACCTTTTTTCTTCTGATTCTCCCCATTCCACTGGGGGAGGGAGGAGTGATGAGCAGCCATGGTGCTTTTGTTGCGGTCTAAACCATGATAACAAAATAACTTTGTGAAAGAGGGACACAAATCTAATGGATCTGGGTGATATGAGAAAGGGATAAAATATCCTTTCTCAAGAATGAAGCCTACAAAAGAGGGCAAGATCATTTTAAGAGGAGCTTGTGGCCACACTTGTTTGTGGGTTGCTGCTGTAACTAGTCCCTATGACTGTATGATTTTGGTAGTGATGCATAGGTTTAACCAACCACTAGCTGTGAAGAAGACAGCGCAACTAGGCTGGCATCAGGATATTCTCAGTGAAAGCTGGCATAGCTGCTGACTAGAGCAACAGTTGAAATTGGCTGATTTTACATTGATGTTCAAGATGTGTACTTTTTTCATAAAATGGTGTTGTCAGTGCTGTTTGAGTTGCATGATGACTAGGATGTTGTCCAGGACTGGCATGGACATGCCACATCTGTATGCGCTGGCAAGCTCTTGCATGTGGAAGGGAGCAGAAGAAAGGCTGCTTTGTGTCAGGGTCACTCTGCACATGGATCCCATCCCTGCACCCATCTCCAGTGCAGTCCTTGCCCTGGCTCCTGGCTGGAGCAGCTGAGCACCACTGAGTGTGCAGGTAGGGCAGCAAGGAATGCTGCTGTGATTTTCTGGAGTTACTTCAGCAAGGGACATAGCTCAGGTGGGGGACCTAGGAAGGGCTAGGACAGTCGTTTGGGTAAAACCAAATAGATGACAGCTCACTTCTGTGCCTGGAGCCTGAGGTGGGGAAGTGATGGGAGCACTGTGGGATGGGAGGAGGAGTTGTCTCCCAAAGCTGCAGTGTGGGGAGCAGCACTAGTGGGGATCATGCTTTTCAGAGCAAGAGGCAGGCTGCAGCTGCTAGAGCTCTGGTCCATTTGGAGGGTTTCCTGATTTTCCTCAAATAGACAGTGTCAGAAGGGAAACTGAGTTGGGGCATTCTCTGATTGACCTGGCACAAAGCTGAGGGGAGGGATTGTGTGGGTACTGCTGCCTTCTGTGCCTTCAGGTTACTTGAAGTATTAACACAGCTTCTGCTTTAGCATGTTGGGGAAAAACAATCCTCTTAGCTGATTTTCCCCCCCCCCCCCCAGATGCTTTGAGTCTGTGTATGGCTTATCCTTCCATGAATTTTCCCTGATAAGCAGAATAAAAAGGCTTGGTTTGGCCTGGGCCTGTGCTGTATATATGAAGGCTTGCTGCAGTACACCCACCATCTTAAAGCTTCCTTGCTGCGCTGCTAGCAAAAGTATTCCCTGGGTGTATCATTCTCTTGCATAAACAACTATTCTTTGCTTTGGTTTACCCATTAATATAAAGGTGTTCTTGTTGCTTTTTCTTCTGGAAGAAAGCTATTTTCCTTTCCTATTGCTAAAATCGTGTCCTCTTTGTCTCTGCAGAGCTGTGTCCCACTCGGGTGGGAGCTGACAATCCCTGCTACCTTGCTGGCATTTGATATGAATAGATTCTGAAAAGGTGAAGCAGTTTCAGCACTTGGAGATAAGGAAAGTGAAGGGAACTCAGCCAGGATGAGGCGATGATGTTGCATGACTGAGAATTCCTTGCTGAAGCAGTTATTGGCTATGAAACGGTGAGAGTTGACAAGTATTGCATGACATATCATATAAAGATTTCCTAGAGATCTTTGGACAGGTTTAACTTTGCTTTTCAGTACCTGTTTAGGTAAAGGAAAATGGAGAAAGGGAATAATCATGCTGATAAAACTATTTTGCTGAATACTCTTGATGTTTATATTAATTTCACAGGAAGGAGAAACATGTAATTAGTTAGGGCAGGTTTACAGCTTTAATGCTGTTTTCTGATGCTTGCCTTCTGTGATCTTAAATTATCATCTAGGTTTATATTAATATGTGACAATTCTGTCTTGATTACTTTGATGCATTAAAATATAGCATCTATGAACAGATTGGAAGGATAAAATAGAGGGTTGGAAGGATAAAATAGAGGGTGCACCTGGTCATTTCAGGAGACTAGTAATATAAGTGAACATGTACATGTTGCCCTTCATTTCAGATCCATTGTGGAATATAAATACTTCCACACAGGTCTTATTTTCCATTTAGCATGGCAGTCTGTGTCTGGCTATGACTAGAGAGGATGCCTAGGGAAAGAGTACATGGAATAAGCAAATACACTCCCATCTTCTGCCTATTGCAAATATTCTCAGCAACCAACACTTTAAGACTTTTGACCCTCAGGGAATGCAGAGATTCCTTAATATATCTTAAGGAACTTGATAGATTAAATCATGCTTTGGTTCCTTGTAAAAGGATTATGCTGGGGAGTGATCTATACAATTAGAAAATAGGCTCTGGGAAGGGGTATTAGAAGTTGCAACATTCTCAGTCAAAGCTGAGGGATGCAGACTAGTGCTTTAGTAGATGGGGTGACGGATAAACAATAAGCTGAGATCTTTGAGAAATGAAAAAACTTAAAATATCTGATAAGGGTCTGGGAGGCTTAGAGACTGGTAATAAATAATGTGCCATTTGCTTATTCTCATTCAGCATAGACCTGCAAGAATGCTGTTATATAGCTGATAATGCTACTGGACTCAGTATCATGTATAGCTGTGCGGAATATTCATTTGTTTTGTGTGTGAATGAGTTTTCTACTTTGTTAGAATGATGGATTATACTCAGTACAGATGGGACTGGTATTGGCCAGGGTCTCCCCTCATTAGCTCAGTGAGGAAATTCCCATTGATTTCAGTGGAAGCATGCTTATGCCAGTGCTGGAGGGCCTTTAAAAGCTGACTTTGGCCCATGGCCACCTGCAGGGCAAAGGTAGGCTTTTGTGCCAAGGCAGCAGCATGTTAAGTATTTGCACTGTTTGTTTGTGGATGAGGCATGGGTGCAGAGATACAAACCCTCAATCCTTGTTAATGTCATTTTTCACCCATGATACCGGAATTTGGCACATTTCTATCCTCTACAGATGTTAACTGCAAGCATGTGGCATTGCACAGTCTGTGATGGTTGTTACCCCTTGTAGTGTGCAAAGTATTAGTGACACTAAGTTCTGTTTTGCTAATTCATTAAAACCCCCCAGCACTTTGTAACATACATGTATACAATAATGCTGTCCAGAAACGCTGTTCTGTCTTGAAAACCGCACTGTCTAAAAAGAGTGGAGGAACTGAATTGCTTGAGAACTTGCTAATGACAGCACTGTGTGGCCTTTACCCATCTTTTGCCCTGTGTAGGTACTCTGCACTAAATCTGTACAGGTAAAACAGACAAGATCTGTAACAAGAGCTCCCCAGAAACCAGGAGATATGTAGTTCTTGGCTTAAGGTCTAGATGTAGCTGTTTAATTGGTTAGGAATGAACTGCGAACTTCTGTATACCTTAATCCAGAGTTACCAGTATCTAGGAGCGTTGATTCGAGTCCCCTTTTCTGTTGGTTACTCTAACTTTGCAGTTCTAAGTATTTTGCTTCATGCATTTTGTTTTAGGGGCATGTGGTTAGACAGTGTCCACTGGCTGCAATCTCACATGTTCAGAGAGTTGAGATGGAAACTGATTAATTGGCTTTTGCTACAAATCCCAAGTCCTTCCTTCCTGACACTTATTAACTGAGATTCCATTTTATGTCTCTTTGCTGAATGATGGACATTATGTTTTGAGGTCTCACAGATGAGACTGAGGCTGTACAATTTCTTCCCTAATTTAAATCTCCAGATCATGTCAGTCTGAGGAGTTCCTGGCTGAGACTTTGCTCTGTCTTGTACAAGCAAGTGTCTGGAAAAAAGAGCAGTACAGAGAAGGACATAAAATGTAGTCAGATCTTCCTTTCTGCTGCTCTTCCCACTCTGATGTTTTGAGAGGGGTATGTCGCCCAGCAATATCTACAGATGTCTAGAAGAATGTGAATTCTTTTTCTGGAGACCATTCTACTTTCAGCCAAGGAACATTTTATTTGGGGTTGGAGGGGGTGATGGGGTATCAGATGAACCTAAATGTGGGGGTATACTTGAAGTGACAGCCATTTCACTTAGGTGGTAGGTTGACGGGTTCTTTACAAACTCATTTTTGTCAGTGCTGGTTCTGCTCTTGATTTTGTTCCCAAACATTTGGCTCATTTGGTGTTTAAGTGGGCATGTGATCCTGTGTGACAGAGCCACTGAATTCTCACAACTCGGAGTTGAACGAAGAACTGCATTTCCTTCACCAACGATAGAAGAATTGGTTTGCTGTGGGAGATCAGGTATCTTTGCAGAGCTGTTTGTTTTTTCCAGTATGTCAGGTGTTTGTGCAGCAATGCACAAGACAGAGGTATCTCTATAGATTGCTCAAGTTATTCTGTAAGTTGTTTTTGGAGGAGGGAACTAATTGGTGGAATATAGGGCATACTGAGTTGGTAAAGAACCAAAACCTCATATCTCTCTTTCCCAGCCTTTTGCATTCCAGATACCTGAGCACGGACTGAATAGATGAATCCCAGAGCTTATGACTCAACACCATCATTTAAGCTCATAGAAGCACATTCCAAAAATACATTGAAAAATAAAGCTGTTCAGCTGGTCTTTTCTAGCAGTAGAAAATGAGGTTTCCTGTGATATAGCACTAGTTATTGTGTAGTGATTTAGTAAGCATTTTAAGAATCCATTTATTCAGGGCTAGAGTTGGACATTTCTGTCCTGAGCAGCATCTTGTTTTGTTGAATCCAGGCACTGCTGACAGCAGGGGGGTACTTAGAGACTGCATGACTAATTCACTGGGTTTATGTTAACAGTAAATATTTTTTGCTTCGGCATTCATGGGGAAGGTCCTATACATGTCTATTGCTAATTCTAGTAATAATTTTTATTAATTAACTGCTCAGTGGTGATATGTCTTTCCTAGTTTACCTGAGCTGGAGCCTTTTACAAACTCCTCTTAGTGTCATCCGTGAAACTCTTCTATCTGGGGCTGATTGTCTCTATCTGCCAGTTGCTGTGTTTCAGTGAATCACTCCGCTGAGGAGATTGCTCCACACCTCTGCTTCTTAGCAAATTGCCTTCTGAGCCCTGGCACTGAAATGCAATTGGTTATGCTTCATTATCTCATTCAATAGAAATTCAGTCTCCTGAAGACTGCAATTAAGTTTCCTCTTTGTCTGAAAGACAGAATTTAACTGCAATCTTGTTGGTCTTCTCTGAAGCAGGGGAAGGAGGAGCAGGCAGGAAACCACTGTACCAAACCAGGGACAACTTTGACAGACTGTTTTTTATTTGGTAACTTTGTTTTCTCCTGTACAACTTGGATCTGGAAGCAGAGTGAGCTATGGATGAGAGTTTTCCTGACAATGAGGGAGGCAGACCTGTCTGGCAGTTACAGCCCAGCCATCAGCCATAAGCATTCCCCAATTTTAGGTCACTTTAGTTATCTGCAAGGCCTGATGCTTCCTGCTGCTCATACCACCCCCAAACTCGGTATTCATCAAGCAGATCCCTTGTATTTATCATGTTTTAACTGTATTAGAGGGGCTATATAGGCATTTTGCTTTCTGAAAGTAAAGGTCTGGTCATAAGCAAGAAAAGTACTTCAGGCAGTCATAACTCTGTTCTTGCCCAAATGGAGGGTATATGGTTTATTGACAGTAAAAGGAATTCTTGCTTTACTGTACAAAATCCTATTCCTGTCTTTAAGATGAGCCAAATGCATGTGAGGCTTCTAGCCTTAATTTTTGATGCTTGAACTCCTGGTGAGACAAGGGCTGTGATTAGCAGTGGAAGGAATGACTCAGTGGTAGGAATATTTGTCCAATCCTTTTTTTTTTGTAGATTGTGGAAGACAGAGCAGGGGATGCCTTGAGTTCTGTGCAAAACCAATGCTGCTGTTCTGCAGAAGTCCAGAAATCTGGATCTGTGAGTTTTAACTGCTTCTGGTCCCAACTGCTGTCCCTCCTAGTTCTTCTCTTTCCAGGTCTGCCTCATTCTGCCTGCTGTCCCCAGGCTTGCTGAGTTATTCCGTGCCACTATTGTGAGTTCAGTGGATTTTTCAAAGTGATGGCTTTATATTTTCCCTGCTCTTCATAGTCCTGCCAGACTGCCCTACAGCAAAATGCATTTCAGGTATGAGCTCTCACCAGTCCCTCTAGGAATAAGTCACTGATTCATTTCTCATCTGAAAAAGGGAAGCAGTAGCTTCTTCTGTCTCATGTGATATAGGAATAGAAAGTTCATTTGTAGGTATGGGATGTTGGGCTCTATAGACACAGAGCTGTCCAGGATTTTAGGAGAGTTGTAGATATTTATTGTCGAAGGCATTTTCGTTCCCTACTGCGCTTTATTTTTTGTCTGAGGATAGTCCTGTAAAATCATTCATTAGTCTACTATTTTGGCAGAGAAAAATAACACTGTTGTTGTTCAGAGAAGAAAACAGTATGAAGATCAGCCCCCCTACTTAAGCACTGTGTCTATTAGCTTCTGTTGGATGAAGATGAATAGTAGCTTGTACTTCCCAGTTATAATAAGAATAAACATTTTTCCTAGGCTGTTTAAGTTCAAGCAGTTATATCAAGATGTAATATAATGTAGTGGCTTCACTTTTCTTAAACAACCTTCCCAAATCCCATCAAACAACAAACATATTGGTGTTTCTGCCTACTTTCTGTGGCTGGGGAGAGAAGGTGAAGCTCTAGGAAGCTATAGTATGCTTTCCTCCAAATTCCCACCATCTTCACTTGGGCTTAGCTGTAGTACTCCACTGCCCACTGATGCCACTTTCTTTGCTCCCTGATGTCTCTTCTCCCCATCACCTCTAAGGTGGGAGCTGCGCTGTGGAGCTCTCTGTCTGGCTCAGGGCTTTGTAGACAGGTAAACTGGGCACAGCTGACTTGCTCTGTAAAAGCAAACTGAGTCGTTGTTGTCAGAGGTAAGATTTGAAAGCAAGGGACAGAAATACAGCTTTAGCCATGGGGTGAAAGATTTCTAGAAGCTCTTAGAAATCTGTGTTCTAGGAGCCAGAGCTGGAGGAGTCATCTCACTGTGATGGTGGCTTCAGGCTGGTGGCCAGTGGGTTTCCCCAGGGCTCAATTTTAGGGCCAGTGCTCTTAGTTTACCAGTGATCTGGATGCAGGAATCAAAGGTACACTGAGTAAGTTTGCTGATGATGCTAAACTAGGAGGAGCTGTAGACTTCCTCAAGGATAGACAGACCTTACAGAGAGATCTGGATAGACTAGAGAGCCAGGCAATCACCAACCATTTTAAATGTAACAAGAGCAAGTGCCAGATTCTTGATCTGGGATAGGATAATCCTGGTGATACTACAAACTGGGGGATGAGTGACTCGAGAGCAGCCCCCTGGAAAGAGAGCTGGGGGGTTTTGTTGATAGTAAGCTGAATATGAGTGTGTCCTGGGGTGCATCAAGCACAGCATAGCCAGCCAGCTGAGGGAGGTGATTGTCCCACTCTGCGCTGCACTGGTGTGGCCCCACTTCAAGTACTGTGTGCTGTTTTGGGTGCCTCGGTGTAAGAAAGACATCAAGCTAATAGAGTGTGTCTAGAGGAGGGCGACCAAGATGGCGAAAGGCCTGAAGGGCAAGATTTCTGAAGAGTGACTGACTGTCAGTTGGCATGTTCACCTTGGAGAAGGAGAAGGCTTGAGGGGTGAAGTTATCACAGTCTACAACTTCCTCCAGGGAGGAAGCAGAGGGGGAGGTGCTGATCTCCTCTCTCTGGTGACCAGGGATAGGACATGAGGAAATAGACTGAAACTGCATCGGGGGAAGTTCAGATTGGACATTAGGAAAAGGCTCTTCACTGAGAAGGTGGTTGGTCACTGGAACAGGCTTCCCAGGGAAGTGGTCACAGCTCCAAGCTTGCTAGAGTTCAAGGGGCATCTGGACGACACTCTTAGCCATATGGTTTAGTTTTAGGTAATCCTGAGGAGCGGGATTTGGACTTGATGATCCTTATGGGTCCCTTCCAACTTGAGATACTCTATGATTCTATGACTTCCTTGATAATGGTGTCCTTGCTGAAATTCAGGTTTGGCTCAGTAGCAGTCAGCTAGTTTGTCCTCAGGATATTTAGATCATGTTGGTTATTACTGTACATGACAGGAATGATATTACCTGACAGATTTCATCAATGCTAAGTGGTTCCCTTTAGACTTAGCTTTTCACAGTTAGCCTTTTGTAGCCACCTCAGGTTGTGACATACCTTTAGATCCCTGCGGGAAAAAAAAAAATCTCAGCTATAGCAATCCCTTATCTCTTACATGACCAGTTTTTACTGCTAGAAGCATTGTCTTCCTGAAGATGGAATGTGGCAGATGTGAATTTCTCAATTCTGAGATCTTTCCTAGTGAAACAGCACAATCACTTTTTTCCTTGCAAGGTACTTCAGCATTAAGTGGTCTCTTGCTTTTCTTAGTTTATCTGCTCCAGATGTTCTCCCACTGTTTGCTTTTTGTCTGTGTTGCCAGATAAGCTAGAAAGCCCTTCCACCAAACCTCGGAGCCCCAAGTGCAGGGTGAACACCAGCCATCTCTTGCTGTCAGTCTGAATGTCTTGGTCCTTTCTGCAGCCTCTCCTTATTACCTGGCCCTTTCACAGATGAGGATCTGAATACAGAGAGACCTTCTGAAGGACTCAACGCCTTCATTTTAGTTGATTTGAAAGGGAGTTAGCTGTCTGTATCCAATACAAGACTATGTGCGAAGATGACTTGTTCAGTGCTTTGTAGAGATCTGTGCTGGAGCAGGGCATTAAGCAAGTCCCAACTGGTGGATTCACATTGCATCATCCTCCTCTCTAAAGAGACTATTCAGTCATGAGGGCTGTCTCTGGACCTTGATGAGCTGTTTTCTATATTGACTTTGCTTGTTCTTGCAGAGCCAGTTTTTGACTGTCTGGTAATAAAGTTTTTGCTACTGCTTGCCCCCTGCCTTGGTTAAATGGCTGATGCATCAGGCATAGGGAGGGGATTGGAAAACTCATTTATCTCATTATGCTGTACTGTAGAACAGACTGCTTCAGATACAGATAGCAGAGTGTGGACAGGTAGTCTTGCATGCAAAACTCAACCATTTAATATTCACATTGTGGAGAGCCAGGTTAAAGGCTGTTCACTTTTAAGATGCGAGTGATAACTTGGGACACTTTCTCACAACATTTTCCTTGCTCTGCTGTTGGATTCCTCTGAATTTTTCTGTTGTTGACAGCATGCCTCTAGCTCTTATCACCTGCCTGCTCTCATTAACATGTCTTTATTTCTTTTTCTAGATCACCACTAAAGATTGTAAAAATACAGCCTACTTTTTGACAGGATTCTTGCCTTACCCTAGTGTGCTCTTCCTTGACAGATTGGGGCTTTATCTTGTGATGCTATTCTTTTTTTCATAATGTTACAGGCAACTGTCAGTAATCTTATGGCCCAGCTGTTCTTGGTTTTGAGAGAAAAATTTGAGAGACATTGTGCAGAAACCAAATATATTCCAGCTGCTTCTGTAATAATAAACAAGTACTTTTGTGACTAGCAGAACTAATGAAAACTCGTTTCCTATGGCTTTGTGTCTCATGGTTGATTGACTTTTTAACTAAATTATTCTAAAACTACAGTAGCGAGGTAGAGCTTTATAAGACATCAGAGAATTCACAGAAAGTGGGAATGATTTGGGGAGGGAGAATATTTTGGTCATGGGAAGAGTTTTAACTGAGTTTATAACTAAGAGTGAGCTCTGGAGGATTCATAGCAGCACAAAAAATGTGAATAAGAGGTGGAATTTCTCATGTTTAATAACTGCAAAGTTTGAGAGATGCTTTTTCTGCAATTAGGGCACTCAAAACAAGTCTTTCCCATGAAGGTTTCTTGTTGATTAATAAGGGTTGAGTTCACATTCATGTCTTACCCTCTCTATTCGCCATAACATTTCCTCTACTGGATTGCCTGTCTTTCATGAAATTTGAGGGATTTAGTAACTTTGAAGACCTCTGTCCAAGTGGATCGCCATCAACAAATAGGTTTACATGTGACTGTGGCAAAGAGAGAGAGACAGACATGTGCAGAAAGACTGTGCTTTCCCATAAAGCTCCAAACCAACCTGGCATAATTAAGAGGAAGATTATGTGGTCTTTACAGTCAGTGAAGAGCAATTTCAAAGCAGGCATTTCTTGGGGATTCCAGATCAGGGGACTCGAGTTCAGACTGCCCTGACACCCAGCTCATTTCAGGCTTTGCTGTTACTTTTTGCAGTGGCTGCTCTGTTTATCTTTCCAAACTTCTGCTTGAGTGTCCTTATTCCTCGTACAGTCCTTTCGTTTCAACACTTCCCCTCACAGTGTAACGACTCAGAGTTAAGGACATGCTTGTTGTGAAGTTGAAAGGTATTTGGAAAGGCAGTAGACTTTTGTCTAAAAGAAGTGAGACTTTGTCCTGTAGACTGACAGTCTGAGTAAAACCTGCCGTATTGTCTTATGAGGAAAGATTTGCTGAAATAATACTGGGGCATTAATTGAACACTGTTTATTCTCCTAAAGTGAAGACCACAGACTAGTGTTTAGTTTTCTTTTTTTCACTAGCCTTTAGTATATTTGTCGAATACTTCATACTTCAAGTCCATTTTTCACATACCTTTGTTTTCTTCCTTGGCTGCTCAGTGATACCTGTCAGTGGTTACTTACGTGAAGAATTTGCTAGCTGAGCTGCTGTGGGTGATGAAAAGCATATTGGGTTTAGTGAAAGAGCAGCTAAGAAATAAAAAATAAAATCTAAAAATACTGATGTAAAACATCTCAATCCTAGCTGCCCTAGGGAGTAAAATGCTTTGAAATCCCAGGGAGAGGTAAGTGCAGCACAAAATGTGTGAGTGTCTTCCTTAACAGCAGGCAACCTAATGACCAGTGATGCTGGTACTGGTTTTATTCCCTCAAGCAATCTGTGGGGTTTTTTCTTTTCTTTGTTTTTTTTGTTCATCATATGACAAGCATACTGACTTTGAGTTTCTTACCTCAAGACTGTGAAGTGTTGTTTAAACATCTTGGAGTATCTGTCTAATATCTTCTGAAAGGATTCTGGGCTCCCTGGCCAACATACTTTGGCAGTCTAGCACCATATTCAAAATAATTTGTTTCATGCAGTGACCAGTGAAAACACTCTTGTAATTCTCCCCCTGCCCACCAAATTATCATTGTTTTGTGCTTAGCCTGGTGAGAACAGTACTTTTTACACAGCTACAAATAATTACAATGGATGTGATCTGTTTCCTATATTGAACTAAGCCACAGAGAGTTTGAGGGAGACAGTGCATAGAGTGAGTCTGTCTCTGTGGCAATTCCGACAGGATTACAGCAGTTGTTTTGAGGTTGTAACAGATAAAGTTCATCACTGTATTTAAAAGTGACTGATGGGCACATTCTGTGATCTCTGTGGGCTTCAACTTTAACCTGGAAGTATACAGAGTTGGTCTTCCCTAAATGCCTAGGACTGTGAAGAGATTTGGGCATCAATGTGCTTTATTAGGCACTCAACTCCAGAATTTAGTGTTTTAAAATCCCTGCCCAGCTCCTGCCTACCTGTGGAGGTAGTGGTGTTTCCTTGAGTGAAGAAATTCCTTTGGCTCTTGGTTTCTGCTTTCCTACTGGCAGGGTCAGAATCACTGAGGTCTTGACACTGCTGCACAGTTAGGAACCTAACTTGCACCTTCATCCGTGACGGCTTGTCCCAGCCCACCTTGTGTATAAAGCTGAGGCTTTCCCCCACTTGCTAATACAGCACCTTGTGCAGCAATGCTCACTCTGTCTCGTTGTCCTGGTGAATATCTAATTATTGCATATGAACTGGGACAGATTTAGTGCCTCAGATTGAATATGTCATATTGGCATTAGAACTGCCCTGTGTCTGCACACTTAATTATTTTTAAGCAGTTATCTGGTGTTTTAGGTCGCAGTAAGCAATCTGCTTTGGAACAAGAGGGTCTCCCTCTTTAGAAATTTTATTATCTTATTCTTAACTCTCTCTTTTTTCTTCTTTTTTTCTTTTCCTTCTTCCTGGCAGTCTGCCACCTCCTCTCCTACACTGCTTTGCCCTGCGCTTGACTTAGCCTGTCTGTGTACCTGTGTAAACCCCAGTGTGCTGGTTTATTTTCAACAGTTGCCACCTGTCTGTATGAATGTTTCCAAAGGAGAGCACCTTTGATGGTTGCTTGTGGTGAGTTGCCTGTGACCCTCCCCAACTCTGACTTCCGTGGGATCTCTTCAGATGTTCAGGATATAATTACTCTTTTCAAGAGCTGCACCCCCAGCCTCTTACAGGGGACTTCATTGCTGTCATGTGTGATAAAGAGCATCCTTTACTTCTTGTCTATGGAGAGAGACCCTTTCTTACTTGTCATTAATGTCTGCTTTCTTTTCTTGCTTGTTTTCTTCCAAGTCTTTTCTGCCTGAATTCCTCAGGTGTCCAAAAGATTGCATTCAATTGATGACAAAACAACACCTTGCTTTTATGTAGGGAATTTCTGCTGCCTTTTCACTCTCCAGAAATACCTGGACAATTTAATCACCTTCCTCACTTATTACCTATGTCTCCATGATATACTGCAGATCCCAATGTAACCAGAAAGCAAGTTGCTTAATAAAGGTAGAAAATTAGTGGTGGCAGACTAGTGGATGATGGAAGAGTAACTCTAGGAGTTTTAAGTTTCACCCTTCTATTCTGGTCTTCTGTTTTTTCTGGTGGGTAACCACAGCAAGGACAAGCATTGTGGGATTGTTTTCTTATGATGTCCTGAGGTACCACAGCACTGGGTGGCTGCAGCCACTTTAGAAGTGGAGACTTGACCCTAGTATAACTATGTATGTATATCACAGAATCATCTAGGTTGGAAAAGACCTTGAAGATCATCCAGTCCAACCATTAACCCAACACTGACCATTCCCAACTACACCAGATCCCTCAGTGCTGTGTCATTGCGACTCTTAAACACCTCCAGGGATGGGGACTCCACCCCTGCCCTGGGCAGCCCATTCCAACACCCAACAACCTGTTCTATAAAGAAATGCTTTCTGATATCCAGTCTAAACCTTCCCTGGCAAAACTTGAGCCCATTCCCTCTTGTCCTATCGCTTGTTCCTTGGTTCAAGAGACTCATCCCCCGTCTCTGCACCCTCCTTTCAGGTAGCTGTAGAGGGCCATGAGGTCTCCCCTCAGCCTCCTCTTCTCCAGACTAAACACCCCCAGTTCCCTCAGCCGCTCCCCGTACGACCTGTGCTCCAGACCCTGCACCAGCTGCGTTGCCCTTCTCTGGACACGCTCGAGTCATTCAATGTCCTTTTTGTAGTGAGGGGCCCAAAACTGAACACAGGAATCGAGGGGCGGCCTCACCAGTGCCGAGTACAGGGGTCAGATCCCTTCCCTGTCCCTGCTGGCCACGCTATTGCTGACACAAGCCAGGATGCCATTGGCCCTCTTGGCCACCTGGGCACACTGCTGGCTCCTGTTCAGCTGGCTGTCAATCAACACCCCCAGGTCCCTCTCTGACTGGCAGCTCTCCAGCCACTCCTCCCCAAGCCTGTAGCGCTGCTGGGGGTTGTTGTGTCCCAAGGGCAGCCCCCGGCATTTGGCCTTATTGAAACTCCCCCAGTTGGCCTCAGCCCATGGCTCCAGCCTGTCCAGGTCTCTCTGCAGCCTCCCTACCCTTGAGCAGATCAACACTCCCACCCAACTGGGTGTCATCTGCAAACTGACTTAGGGTGCACTCAATCTCCTCGTGAGATTGTCAATAAAGATGTTAAACAGGAGTGGCCCCAACACCCAGCCCTGGGGGACACCACTCGTGACTGCCCGCCAACTGGACATAACTCGATTCACCACAACTCTTTGGGCCTGGTTGTCCAGCCAGTTTTTTATCAATATGTACACACTTTTGTTCAATGCATTCTTTCTGTTCCATATACAACAGTTGAGGTCAGTGTGAACTTCTGTATGCTTAGGTGTAAGAACATGATTAAAATCAGTCTTAATATTTAAGATCATGGAACAGTCTTAAGTAAGGCTTGGCAAACCAGATGGTGTACTGCTCTCCTAGGTTGTATTGTTACTTCCTGGGAGCTTACATAGATTTTAAAAGAGACTTCTTTGCCCTTTAGGCAATCAGATTTTTAACTGATGCAAACACTAGGTAATAGTTTTTATAGTACCCTCTCAGATGGTTGGTTTGTTCAATCTTTGTAGCAAAAGTAGCTTTGTGAAGGGTGCTTAGTCACCATTTGTAGTGCTGAGTCACAAATTATGAAGATTTTTGACAATCTGAGAGGGAGGTCACAACTGATACTGAGAAACTGTTGTCGTGGAACAGAACAGATGTGTTAATTGTTGATTTATTTGTAACTCGGTGAGGGGAAAAATCAATTTATGCCAAAGGGAAAGAACAGAATCAATAAGAAAAGACATTTGCTTTTCAAGCCTGGTGAGAGGGTATTAAAACATGAGTAAAAAAAATATAAAAAATTAAAAGCTATAAAAATGTCTTGACAGTGTAATTTTAATCTTAAAATTGCCAAAGCATACAAGTGGATTATAATATGTTTTGCAATAATGGACAAATGATTCATGACTTGGATCTTGAGTGACTTTTTGATGTAGAGCATAGAGAATGGGGTAAATACATTTTACAGTGACAACTCATTACTATCCTTTCTCTTTTATATTTTCTTCTTTATATTTTACCGCTATGGGATGTTTTTCTCCAAGGGGGAAAGACAGGTCGGTGTTAGGCAGAGACATAGAAGTTCACCAAAATAATTAAAGCCTAGGGACAGGCAGAGAGAAAGGTTTATGTGAGGTTGGGAGAGACCCAGCAGAGGAGAAGAAAAGAAAAAGATTAAGTAAAGGAGCCTGCTCCAGCAACGTGCATTGTATGAAAGTATTCTGGGTGGCAAATTTATCTAATTTCAACAGGCTAGAAGGTGGTCCAGAGTTAGGTTTTTTTCTCACATTCTTCAGAGCCTTAAGAAGTCTCTTTTCATTTCTAAATCCACATTCCCTCACGGAGAACCAGTGAAAAGAAATATCATTTTAGAAGCTTTGTACCTTTTTCCAAATAGTCACAACAGTACATGTGTCTGACAAAGGTCTGGGCATGCTGTTCTTTAATACCCCTCTGCCTGCTGCTCTGGTTTAGCTTCCTTTCTCCAGCATTTTCCTGGCTCACTGGCAGGTTTAGTACTTAAGAACCCCATTACTATTACTTTGTTGATGCAATTTCTTGTGAAAACTGTAATTTCCAAGTACTAAACTGATTTATCACTGGGTTCGTGATCAGGCAGTGGGAGCATCTAATTATGGAAAATAGATCACATCCATCCCCTTGGCATGGGTCTGAGAAATGCAGCATGAAATCTTTTATTATTGGTTGTCTTGCAAGATTTTCAGCTGGTTTCAGCTTCTCTGAGCACACAGTGTAGAAACATGCTTGTAAGCTACGTGGATGTTTCACCCATGTTTTCTGCTGAGAAGCAATAAGCACTAACACTTGGTCTGCAGGAAGAAGACATTAATGGTAGCCACTTCTCAAAGATCTGGTTAAAGCAGATGGACGTGATAGCCGTTCCTGCTTCAGCCTGGATAGATGAGGCCATTTCACCCTACATGTGATGGTGGAAATGGTAGGAAGTTGCTGTTTCAGGCCTGGGGACATATACAGCAAGGCTAATTAAATTAGACTAAGAGGACTGATGGCGGCAACCTGGGGACTGAGTTCTGCCTGTGTGGGTGAAGCTAATGATGATGAAGCTCAGAGTGGTGAGCACAGCCCTGAGAGGAGGTAGAGACAGAGTTTCTCTGGGCATGGGGATCATGGCAAAGACTGAGCAAGATGACTGAGCTAGGAGGGAGCTGGTTATTCTCGTTCGCAGTGTTCAGGCAAATGGGATTTTGTAGGTTCTTTATTAATTGCAATGGCACCAGAAGAATCTTCTCACTCTCATAATCCACTCTTGCTCTGAAAAGGAAGAAACTCATAAGACCCTGAGTGCTTACCTAAGTATTGCAGTTTCTTAGCCCTTTGCATCTTGAAAATGATTTTACAGTCTAGGGCTCTCAATCTTATTTCAAACACACAAATGTAAATCTCTGCATTGTGTGTAATGGGTGAAAGATTCAGAGGAGAAAGGGAAGCTCATGGGAGACATTTCTTTATGTGGAGCCATGGAGAAAAGGAGGAAGGGGAACAGATTCTATTACATAGAGACAGCAAATAGGATATCAGAAGCTTCTTCCTGAGACCGAAGACCCACAGAGGTGTCTCTGAAGAGGAGTGCAAGCCTTTTTATATTCTTTCCATTATCTGTGCTCCTCTGTTAACTTTATTTGGCACTTTGGAATGGAGATTCAGATCCTGGATGAGTTCACAGAACATTGCTTGTGTGTGTGATGCTGTCCAGGTAACAATAAATGTATGAGCCACTAAGAAATGAGCTTGTTTGTGTTCTAGCACTGAGAACCACTCAGGAGATTTTTGATAACCTCTCTGAATCAGAAATATAAAATGTTGATGGCAGGAATAAGCTCCTGTAAGTGGTACTGTCTGCCCCTGTGGAACCAATGTTCTTGGGATAAAATGGAGTGCTACATTTTGCCTTTTTCCCATATACTGTGATTTCCAAACATTGGTGGATAATTGCCAAACACAGGTAGCTAGTGAGTCCAGAAGATCAATAAAAAGCATGTGGTGAAAGTGCAAATAGAAAAACTGCCATTGTGTTGTAGCAATTTTATACTGTTGTAGTGTTGATAGTCAGGAGACCTTTAACACAGAGACCAATATAGCTTTTAATAATTTTAATCAACTTCATTTCTAAAGAATGCTGTAGTTGTGAATAAGCCTTTGCTGAGGATTGGAACTGTTCAGAAGGTTTTCTCATCCTTTAATTAGTCTTGATAATGAGGCCTCGTTTTAGAGAAAAACTTTATTTAATGGTCTTGGTATTGAATGACCTTGATTTGGTTAAGACACTTGTCTATATGTGTGTGGGAAATGCAAATAATGGAGACTATTTTGGCTCACAGCCTCTGAGCCTCAGTAAGGTACTGGATGTTACTTTAAATTTGCTTGCTTTGCAGGTCAGATTGAAGGATGCTTGAGACAAGCAATAAATTTTTTTCCTGCCGTTGGGAGGTTGAACCTGCTGATTAATGCACCTCTCATTTTTTTCAAATGCTTGAATTCACCCTCCCTTTGAATTTTCTTTGTGGCACTAAAGGCTTCCAAGATTTTTTTTTTTTCTAAATAAATGCCAAATGAAGGCTATGATTCATCAGGGTCTGATAATTGAATCCAAACATGTAATTTATTTTAACTACAGTAATTTGAATGTGCTGCACAAAGTTTCTGTAACATTGCTCCTGAAAGCAGGATTGCACTTGAAATACTAAGGGCCATTGTTAATGTTTGATGCCCTACTTCATTGGGCAAATTCTAAAATATATTGGATTTATGGCTGTATATATTGGTATTTTTAATATTGGCATTTATAATATATAGGTAAGTTTTCTTTCATCTTAAGCTTTTTTTTTTTGTGTGTGTGTGTGTTTCTTATCTTAGACTTAAGATCCCAACTGTAGTTCAATTTATATTTGCTCCATATTACATCTTTGTTTTCAGTCCTAAACTAGCTCTTAAACTTTTCATATTAATTCCTTTTTCAAACTTAATGGAGGTCTGGGCCAGAGCATACAACAGCAGTGACTGGAACAGGTTTGAATTTTAGAGAAAGCTCTTTATTGCATCCTGATGGTAGTCTAATTTGTGAGCTGACACTTTACTGGGGGAGCAGCCTGAGAACATGGTACATGGGGCACTGGGAATACCAGGTTTCTATATCTAGTCTTGCTATTAGTTTGCGGGATGGTGCATGAATTACTCATTCTCCTGGATCTGTTTCCTCATCTCTAAACAGGGGATGATGCAGACTGCCATTTGAAACTCAGTGATCTACTGATGGAAAGCTTTCTTCCACAAAAGCTATGATTACTGTCTAAGTATTGTTAATTAGGCATTGCAGTGGAAGTGATAGTAAGGAAAACGTGAATGACCTCTTAAAACTGAGCAAAAATAATGGCAATGTGGATGTTTGTGGGAGAGAGATGGAAGGATGGGAAATAGGAGGGGAACAGCTGGAACTATCCAGATCATAACTAAATTCTTCTATTTAAAGGGAGGATTACTAATTGTGGCACAGCCCTGATCACTACAGAGCTAGTGGGCCTTTGCGGATTGGTCCCAGCTAAGGACAGCCATGTGTATACCCTGTGTTTGCTTTATCTGAAACGGACTTTGTGCTTGTACTTTATTGCACTGGAAGACCAAACAAGCAGCTGGGAGTCAAGGCCAAAAGTGCTACTTGAGATACCATTGAGGCGAGAGAGGAGTATGAACTCATCTGTGTATCACTTATTACAAAATGGATATAATACCTGCTTGCCAGAACACCACGTGCTTCAGCTTGTTGATCTGTATGAAGACTCTCTCCATGTGTTTTGGTGGAGCTCAGTTGAGACCCAGAAGACCTGCAGCTATGCCTTGGGTAGAGGATCTTGCTGACTCCAAGCAGTGTAGTGCTGAATAAGGATGGCTTCTGATCGATGGATTCTGTGATTACACATTATTTTTGACCTCCCCTCAAATAAGGTTATGACGTAGTATTAGCATTTGTGGAGAGTAAAATGGGCTTGGAGGGAAAGGCCAAGGTGAGGGATATACAGGGTTGACTGCTTGTTCTGGTGCCTGGCTGAGTCTTGAACATGTCTTCCATGTTCTCAGTGTTTTCAAATTTGAAACTGGGTTAGGGTTTAAACTGAAGTCAACAGGGCACCTAAGCGTACACCTGATGCACTGAGAACTTTCTCTGACTATTACATATAATCATAGAGTGGTTTGTGTTGGACCTTCAAGATCATCTAGTTCTAACCCCCCTTCCACTAGACCAGGTTGTTCAAAGCCTCATCCAAGCTGGCATTGAACTCTTCCAGGGAGGGGACATCAACAGCTTCTCTAAGCACATACCTAACATCTTCATGTTTTCATTTGCTGTATTTCACCAGGGGTCTACTGTATTTGTACCAGAAGTGGCCCTGTATTCTGGCCATGGTGTGAACTCAAAACTGATGCTCAACCTCTGGTGGTGCATTCTTTCAGTGTATATGGGTGTGCAGGTGCATGGGTGATGTCATCATGTCTCAAGTGCCTCTAAACCTGAGCCTTTACCATAATTCACTGCATTTCCAAGTGCCTAATCTTATATTCACCCCAGAAGCTGGTGGGCAATGTAGTGTTAAATTTTGTTTACTCTTATGTCCTGTTTCTTTAAACAGAAGCTACTTTTCTGTCCCACTGAAGCATGGCTGACATAGCTTTCAGCTGCTGGTGCATGCAGATGCTTTGCTGCAGAACAGACAGATGTAGCTGGGGAGCAGGCATAAAATTTGGGTTAAAAAAAAAAAATTGTGTCCAGGTTGTACCTTTAAAAAAAATTTTTTTTTAAAGCACATTATCTTTGCTGCTCTGTACTTGTGTGTTTCCTCGCTGTGCGTGAATGCTGATTAAACTTCTGCCATTATGCATTTAAGCAGCACATGTGTTGATAGGCAGCAGAGGAATGTACAGTTATGAAGAATATAACGTTTCATTTCACCAGCTGTGAAACGGGACCCTTTCTTGTGCATTCATTCTTCCTAATCCTTCTTGGTGGAGAAGAAAAAGGGGGGAGAAAAAAAGAAACTTATGTAATGATCAGCCAAACTAGAGCATATGTTAGGCACTGAACATGTGCTGTGCTGTGTGTCTGTTCTCACAGCATCTCTTATTGATAAGCACTGTTACATGCTTAGACCACTACCTTTGAGCTTGTGCAATGGAGCAACAAAAATAAAATATTTTTAGTGCTATTTTAGTGCATTGTGTATTTGCTTCTGCTGCAGCATGTTTTGATCATATTCTAAATACTGTAAAGTTAAAATGAATCTTTTTGTGTCCATAAATTATGGTGCTTAAAGATTCAAATTTTGGTCCCTGTATATCCATAGCTTTAGATTTATGAACTTATAAAACACTCACTATGTTTCTTTGTGATTTGTATCTGACTGTTTTTTTCAGACATAATGCATAAATGGAGTACACTATTCCCAAATGACATCAGCTCTCTGGAAACCTATAAAATCATTCTTGTGTTTAACTGACTTTACACTATTGCTGTGTAAAATTACAATTTTATGAAGATGAATAAGAAACTTACAGATTACATAAGGCCTGCTTTGGAACTGCAGTGCAAGCCGTTTACAACAGAAATGCAAATAACTTGACGGTCTTGAGCCTTTCAGTCCGCTCTTTGCTCCATGGATAGTTGTGATGGTTCATTTACATTTACTTTGATAACAGTACCTGCCACTGATAGCGGTGAGTCTAGATTCCAGGGGAAACATTTGAATAACAACAACATTGTATTTATAAAAACTGTCCCTTGGGGGCAGAGCGTGGCTGCAGATGAGCAATACCCAGTTTACTTCTTGTAATCTATTACTATTAATTTGTTTTTCTCTTTAGGAGCCTTTGGCTGGCCAAGTGAGAAATTTCTTTCTCTGGCTTGTGTATGGAGCCTTCTGAACTCTAAAATGTTGAAGGGAACAGTAGAAATGGAAGGGGAGGGGGAACCACCCCAACCTTGCTTTTGAAGTCTGCAGCTAAGCCTGGGCATCTGAAGGGCAGCTCTGGAGCTACTGCCTCCTGTCCATCTCGGTTAAGGAAAAATAATCCATTACCGTGAAACCATGACAAGATATTCAGAATTTTTCTACATTCATTGGACAGCGAGGCGGAGGGAACCTTGATGAAGCTGATCATAGTGGAAGGCTCAGTTGCAGGTCAGGGAGCTCAGTCTGCAAGGAAGTAGGACAGTAAAGCTGGAGGAATGGATCATGTAGAAGTGCAAATAGTCTGGTCACAGAAAGGGAATTCAGAATGCAGGAGTTGTGAAAGACAAACACAAATAATTTAAAAATCAAGGAGAAACCCTTACTTGGATGTATTGTTGGGTGTCTGTACAATGAACAAGGCCCATCTTTAAAGATGATGGCCTCCCTCAAAGTAGCAAAATAGAATTCCTATTCATGATACTAACTCCTTAAAAAAAAAAATCCCACTTGCATGGGAATTGATGGCTGCATCCCTATTGGTCTGGAGTTTTGGGGACATAAGAGAAAAGGTGTTTCCATATGGGTAATCATTCTCTTGTTCACCCGGTTCATGTGCAATCCATTTGGATAAAGCTGATTGCTCTCAGTCTAGCTTGAGTTGATGCAGACAGCTTTACATGGGGATGATCCTGATGTTTTTCTTCTGATCTCTTTCCTCTTGCATCTCCCTTCCAGCAACTTGCTCTTTAGAGCAGAGGACTAACCTTTTCTCTTCTGTATTGAATGTCAACAGCAAAGTCTATGGAAGGAAGGTTGCACGCTGAGGAGAAGCTGAGAAAGAGGTTATGTGGCCTGCAGTAAGAAACAAGCCATGCTGTGTATGGGGTAGGGCCCTGAGGTGTTTATGGTGTTAGTTTCAGACTGACTACTGTAGGTAGTCCAGGTTAGCTGGGTTAGTAGCATGAGTACTGCTGGCTATGTCTGCACAGTGGAAGATGTGACTGGAGCGTGTTAAGGCCACTAAAAGCTATAGCCATGATTTTGTTTGGAAGTGTTTGCCAACAACTAAATCTAGTAACTAATTTTCTCTGTCTCTTTAGAGTGTCCCGTAAGAGGAACCTTGAGCATGTGGATTCCGGCCACAACTGGTTTTGACTTTAATGCTGTTATAACTTCACAGTATCTGTAGTTTGTATTTCAAGAATTCTGACATATTTCAAAGTACTTCGTGGATGTGAGCTCAAAGCTTGTAGGATTTCTGCATGCCTAGGAACAGCAGTACTTCCCTTTGGAAAGAGGTTCTGAAGCTGCTTTGTCCGAGTAAGCCAGGGACAGATGGGAATAGAAGCAAGATGATCTCTATCACTTCTGGTACATTTTAAACCATGGACTATATAATTGTTTGGGACCATCTGATTGAACATCTTCTGTTGGTCCATCTGGTCTCTCCCTGCCTCATGATGGACTGGGTGACACAGTTTTTTGATCAGCCCTTACAGTAATCTCCTTGTCCTCTGATCATTTGCAAAGCCTCTCTTTTGGTTTTATTTTTGTTAATTTGGCATAACATTCAGTGCGCCTTTTAACTCTGTAGTCTATAATCTGAATTTCCTCTGCTTCAGTTCTAAGCCTGTTTGTTTTTTTCTGGGATGATGACTAAAACTGGTCAGTATAGATTTTTCTTGTATTTAGTGGTACTGTAACCATGACATGACTTCTATATTGTAGCTGCTTAATAATTAGAAAGTAAGAAGTCAGTTTCACATTTTATGAGAAAGGACTGAAATTCATAGTGGGGTGGTTTTTTTCCTCTTAACCTCTTAATATTTTGTCATACAGAATTTAGTGATGGTTCTGCAAGCTAGGCTGCAGTTTTCTAGGCTTCCTCTCTGTGTGAATTCCTCTAAGTTCTTAAGTCTGAGAAGTTCTTGACTCATTTCCTTTACATCTTGCTCTACTGTAGGTGGCAGGTTCATGGTTAGGATGTGAGGCTTTTCAGATCAAGCACTGGAAGGCTGATGCAGGTGAAACACTCTGCATGGTATGTGGATAGCTTTAAATGTTTAATTTATTGGGAAACTGAAAACTGTGCAGGAGTGGAGTTCTCTCCTGCTATATTTGCAGTAATATAGGACAGCAAAATCTCTGGCACTTGTTAGTTTCAGGCCTTCTCCCTAAACTCTAACATTTTATCCTAAGGAATTATATAGTTATGAGACCATTGTGAACATACGTAAATAATAATAAAAAAAAAAAAAAAGTTGCAGAAGCTTGAAGATAAGGCTGCTTATTGATGAACTCTTCTCATTGATGTATGGACATAACACACGGATTATATATACAGGATGTAATGCTGTTTGACAAATAACATAGCTTTCTACTTTTGGATGTCCTAGGTGTTAAGCCAAGTCTATGGAAGTAATTTATGTCTGCAGTGTGTAGAACCTGCTATCAATTAAGCTGAACAAAGCAAGTATTTGCTGCCTTCTGTGGGGATAAAGCAAGTGTCGTGTTCTCAGCCAAATTAGCTTTACAGTTTAACTGCTTTCTCCCCTGGATTGTACCTTGTAAACTGCTGAAATGAATCCACAGGAAAAAATGAGTGAGGCATTCAGTGAGGTCTCTTCTTGGTATAGTGGTTATAACTCTGACGATAGTCAGCAGCACAGTCTTTAATCACTGAGTGTACTCTGCTCAGAGCCTGGCTGTGAGAGGAGTGCTGCATTGAAGTGCAGGGACAGTCTGTCACCATCAGCTGCTGCTTGCAGAGCTCTGCAGATGGTGTTTGCTTTCCCCATCCCTTCCTAATCTCAGAGGGCTGATCTGAAATGTGTAGAAGAGCTGAGTGACCTGGGAAGAGGTGCCCCGTACCTTCTCAGATAGGCAGTTGTGCATCTGAGCAAATAAAACAAAGGGTTAGTTTATTTTTACTTCTGACTGTCCATGGCAAGGCACAGTGAGGTTTCTCAATTCCAAGTCTCCTCTATTTCTGCAGAGATTTGCTCTTGGTTGTGAGTACCTGAAGCTCTGTTGATGGTAACCATTAGTATGACCAAACTCTTACCAGCCCCTCAGGTCTGGACCAGTCATGTCCACTTGTGAAGACAGAAAAACTACTGAGTGTTATTAAATGCCTGGGTCAGGATCTGAAAGGTTGGGGGAGAACATGGGGGGAGCATTATCCATTTTTATCCTGTTCTAACTGCCTCGTGGCCTCTGCTTATGGCCAGTGTTAGGACACAGGAAAGGTGAATATTTGACCTAACCCCATATGGCTGCTCTCGTGTTGAAATTTTGAGTGTAACTCCATAAGCCTGAAACTTTGTCTGCTGTGGAAAACCATGCATCTAGTGTTTCCTCTGGGTGTTATGTGTATGAGACCAACAGATTTCATATCAAGTGGGAGATTGTTGTCTGTTGAGGGTCTGTGCTGTCAGTGATCAGCTGCAGCCCTGAACTGCTCCCTCACAACAGGCTTCTCTTCCATCTGGTTTTCTTGCCCTGAGCTTAACAGCTTCATCAGACCCTTCCTCCATTTGTCAGTGCACCTCAAATGGGAAGGAGATACTTTCCTGGGTGGGGCTGTCTCCTGGTTTTGGCTTTTCTGAAAGTATTGGCAGAAGTTTCTCCTAGACACCAACTGTCTTGGGGTTAGCTGGGCTTTCCCTGCATCTTCCTCTGCCACTGTGACTGGCCACCAAAAACTCATGAAGCATGAAAAGGTCATGACGGACCACACTGATCCGGCAAGTTCTGACTGCCCATAATGAAGATGAGCTGTCCTTATTACCACAAAATATATATTTTTCAACTAAAAAGATGAGGGTGTTTTTGTGGTGTGTGTTGCGGGGTTTTTTTTTGGCTTTTGTTTGTTCCAAGAGAGGAAGCAGGCACTAAGGTCTCTCTGTTCTCCCTAGGGAGTTGCTCTTTTTTTCTCCAACCCCTCCCCATCCCCAAAAGCTTTTGACTAGTGTTTTCTCAGAGAGAGAAAAAGGTGCTTGTTCAAATAATCCCGAATCTCTAGTGTGTTGCAGGCATTGAGGCTGCTGTCACAGGCTATTCTCCTCTGCAGTCCCAGCGGCACTAATGAGGGGCATGTGCTGTTTGATGCAGCATTTTATCCCTTCTGTCTGCCCTGCCCGGGGGGCTGTTCATTGTATTGCGGTACTGTTTTTACGTAAGATATTGCATCAGGCAGCACAAGGCATGTGGTGCTGAATTTAAACAGCTGGAGGTTGTGTTGTGTGCTTTTCAGGGAGACTGGAAATAGCCACTGGCTTTTTTTTTTTTGTTTTTGTTCTTCTTTTCAGTATGATTCTGTCCATTCTAAGTGTTATGACCATCATATATTTCCAGCAGAAACTGTTGAGTTAGTAGCCATGTTTTTCACTGTGGTATTTTAACTGTAAGCCTATTGGAGATTTTGCCTTTTTTTTTTTAATCACCACCACACTCCAATGTGTTTTTTATTGGAGAATATTTTACCCATTTGACATACTCAAACAGTATGGTCCTGGTTGCTTTTGATTGTTTTGCTAAGTTTCATGGAGGGCAAAGAAAAGATAAAGTGTGAAGTTTCTGCCTTGGGCACACCACAGCTGCGGAGGGTGTGTTTATTGGGTCGTTTTCCTCAGCCCTCTGGAAGGAAGCTATGTTAGGATTTGTCGTGCTGGTACAGCAGTGTTTCACAGATGAGTTCTTGGAGTTGACTTCCCTAGTGCTAGTCTCCATTGCAGAGATCTTGGTGAACTACTGCCTTATATATGTGTAGACATCATGTGCATCTTTTGCTCCTGGTAAAGTGAGGGATTGCCAAAGCTTTACACAGATGGCTCTGCATGCAAGTCCATGGAACCAGCTGTGTCCTAGCTCATCACTTTGTAATAACTACTTCAAACTTGTCTGAGCTGTTTGTTAGCATAACCTCTTGGCTGGCATTTATACGTATTTCTCTCATGTCAAATTCTCCTTTTTTCATGATACGCTGCTCTTCTTTTTAATTTCATAGCATATATTTATTTTAAATTTTGTTTTCCAGTTGGTAGAGGTGAAGGTATGCTTTAAAATGAAATGGATTGTGTTATCTTTATGCAAAAGGCTTACCTTCATACAACGCTTTTTGTGGTCTGTTTAAAAGCAAAATCAACCCAGAGGGTAAAAGATGCATATCTGATAAGCTATCGTTTGGAACAGTTGGTTGCCAGTCCTGCTAATATAAAAATAATTCTAAGGCAGGCTTAGTACTTGAATATGGCAAGAGCTAGAAATTAATTGCCCTGAACTGCATGGTTACTGATCTGCATCAGGTCACATTTGCACACATTATTTCCTGTCTTGCAGCTGTACTGCTTTCCCTTTCTGGACTGCATGAGAAAGGTTTTGGCAGAAACTGAAGCTTAGAACTCAGCTGTCAACCAAGAATATATTCAAACAGAGGTGGATATAACCCTTTCTGCATGTCCATTGTGCTTGTGAAAAGTAAACAGGTGGGCATCAGGAAAGCTCCTGTCTTGGTAATGACACAGTGCTGCCTACAATGGAGACTGTGGTGAGTGACTGGCTGAAGAGGAGCAAAGAGCAGCCTGCAACCTGGGTAGCGAAGCCATTAGGAGTGAGATAATAATGGGAACTTTCACAAATTCCCAGTGCCCTCATCTCTTAAGACTGCTAGAATCACTTTCTAGCACACGCATACACTTAATTTTACTGGTTTTGGTCACAGATAGTTCCACAGACATGAATGCTATTTCTCCAGATTGGTTTATCTCCTGTTATAATTGATATCTGTGGACTTCTCTTCCAGGAGCAGTATTTGTAAAAGGGTAAATTATCATGTAAATTACATGCATGAATATCTGACATCTGCATCACATACACCTTTGTCCAGGGCAAGAGATTTGAGGGAGGATTTTGCCTTCAAGGCAGAAAATGATTCAAGCTCCCCAAGTGCATCAAGGGCTATTTTACACTCTAATCTCTGTGGGGTGCCTTGTCCAAACAGGGCTGTTCTATTTAGATCCCTGATGGTCCTTCCATGCTTGTTCAAGTTATATTTAGGACAGCCCACCCTGTTACGTGTGGCTGCGCTCAGGTGAGTGCATCCTGGCTGGACACACGTGTGGTCAGTGGTGCCTGGTTAAGGATAATACTCAGCTGAGACTTTTGGAGCTGTGTAAAAGAGACCAACCCAAGCTGTACCTATACGGGATCTAGAAAATGGGCTGAAAAACATAATTTAATTTTTATCTCCAGTATTAGGAGCTCCTCTAATTTGTCTCAGTGTTACTTTTTAATAAGAGAAAACCAACGAGCTGGGTTTCACTGTCCCCTTGAAAGTAAAACGATAAAGCAAAACTCCCCCATACAATAATAAAACTGTTTTACATACTGTGAAAGAGGAATATTGCTTCTATATGTGGCTGACTCAGGTTTTGAGCATAGAGTAGCTTGCAAGTGTGTATATTTTCAAAGTATGTCATCTCATGAATATCAGGACTCTATTTCAGTGGTACCTTCAGAGGCAGCTGTATCTAAATTAAATAATTTCAACAATAATTTTCAGAATTATAATCAGTGCAACATACCTGACTTCCTAAAATCTTGGGGAGATTTTGGCAACTGTCTTCATCTTTGTGTTGTCCCTCTGTAAACTGTCTATCTCTTTCCATTTTGTGAAGGATGTGAGCTCTTTATAAATTCTTCCTTTAGATATTTTTATTAGTTTTTCTTGGATACCTTTTTGATGAAGACTTTTGCCAACAAGTTGACCATTCCTTCAAGATTTGCTACTGCGTTGCTATGTTTGGGAGGTTTAAATAAAACCATAACATATCTTTGTTATATACTTTTTCAAACAAATAAGGATGTTTTGGCCTGTAGATGGACTGTGTGTTCACACTGTGAAAACAGACTGGCAGTATGCGCATCCAGTTCTTCACTTGTTTCATGTGGCAAGAAAGTGAATGCATCAGTACTTGTTAGTATTTCTGAAATGAGGTCAGACAATGACCCTCTTCTCTGAGTTACGCTGTTGTACAGTTCTTCTGTGTTAAACTCTGTTTTATTAGGAAATGTATATGAAACGTGCTAGTTTATCCATAATGACACAAAGAAAACAAATTAGTACCAGAAACATTAATTTAACAACAACAAAGTGCCCACTTCAAGTTGGGATTTGTGTTGATGACATGAGGATTATTTTTGATGTGACATGACTGACTGGTTTAACAACTGGCTTAACTATGTTTAGTGATGGTTGTTTCAGAATTACCATGACATAATTTTGAAATGACACTTAAAACCAGTGTTGAAAATAAGAAATAATTTATTGCTAGGACCTTTGTAGCTCTTACTCTGACACCATATTCCTTCTGCTTATTCAACATGTTTGTAGTTATAGTGAGAAATATTGTTCTTTTTATACTTTGAGGGGAATAATACTGTTTCTCACACTTGTGTTCTGTTCTTTTAAAGTGCTGCATGTTACTACTTCAACAGCAGTATGGCAACTGAACACTAAATTTTTTGGTATGTCTACCTGACTTCAGGTGGCCTACATATTTTGCTCAGGAAGTTTAAGATACATTATTGTCTTCATGATTAGGAATATGTAGTTGCTATGATAAATTTCTCATGTCAGGTTCCTTCTGATACTTTTAAAATAATCCTTATATACCTGATATTAATCTTTTTTACTGGAAATTCTATAGTACTTATACAGCTCATTCTTTATGCTATTGGGATAATATAGAATAACTCAATGAATTTCCATTTCATTATATCCTTCCAGGTAATATGCAATTTAGTATTATATTTTTAACAAAAAAAAAAAATTAGAAACAACGCTAGTATTTTCTTCACCTGGAGTGAAGGAAGGTCTCTGATGGCATGAAAAATAAACAGGAGAGGATGTACCCTCCATCACTACTCTTTGACAACTGGACTTCCTGATGTTGCAAATATGGCCCTGTACTTTGTACAGGGGTTCCACAATTCCTGACAAGGTGGGCAGGGTTTTGATAAGCTTGATCTGACTTGAATTTTGGTGCACTGGTGAAAAATAAGCGTTGACTAGGAGAACTTAAGTCAGAACTGCAAGCACAGCAAACAAATACCAAAAGCTTGAGTGCTGTTACTGAAATGGAAATAGGATGGGCGAATCGTCTTTCTGATGTGAAACCAGACTTAAGGAAGATGACAAATACCTGTTGTTATCTAGGTCTGTATTTTTTGGTAACCAGGAAAACTTGTGCCTCTACCCTTAGTCTGGTAAAGTTTTATTATGTTTTAGCTTTAGCTGAAAGTTTGTATTTCTGCAAGTGTGGTGTATTGCAAAGCAATTTTTTCCCTTTTAAATGTGACTTAGAGAAGCTATTTTTGCAGCCTGCTTCCTATGTTGTTGGTAATGGGAAATAAATGCACAGCAAATAGAATTTCATACTGGCAAAAGTCATGAGGAAAATAATTTTTTATACATTATGAGCAAGTTCTGTTCTATGTAGTAAAAAATTGTGGAATGGACTTTTTTTATATCCTCATCTTAATCTGCCCTGGCTCTTATGTAACTATAACCTAATTTCTAACATTTTAAAAACTTAAACTATTGACTCAAGTTCTGCTGACTGCCCACTAGCACACATCTGTGTCTTACAAAGTAGTCAGTGAGAAGACTTGACAGACAGATAAACTTGGATGACCTTATTAATGTAAAAAGTTTCACTGCAGTCTGTTTTTCAGTGATCTCCTCTGTAAAGAGGCAGAGGTCCTCTTAGAATTCTGCCATGAAACCTGAGCTCGAGCTGGTGTGAAGTGTTGTGGTAAATGTTCTTCCTTCCCCAAAGCATGAATTTGACAAGTAAAACTTCCCCAAGAATGTGACAGGGATTTTTTTTGAAAAAAATGAACTAAGGTTTGTATGCTGTTCTCATGGAGTTTTGAAGTCAGAGAAGTTCCTACCCTGCATCAGGAGTGGGGCAGTCCTCAAATGCACAGTGTGGTTGTGCTTCAGGACTCTCGGGGGGTTTGGTCTCAACCTCTGCAGCTGTTCTTTGTATAAGTAAATCAAAGCTTCGTGGGAAGGACACTGAACCTAGTAGTCTATCATATACTGGCTATATGTCATAACTTATCTTTGTATCTTGCCTGCAGTAAACATTTATTTGTAAAAGTAGCATGACTCTGAAGGGAGTCCTGTCCCTGCCAGGCAGTGATAACTAGGGATTAAATCATTTACTGGATTGTGCGAGACCTATTCAAATCTCTGGCTTGAACCAGTCACAGCAGAAACTTAACCAAGGGTTTTCTGAGGTGTAAGGAGTTTGAGTCAAGTCTTGGCTTTATGCAGTTACTAGTCTCTCCTTTCTTTAGAAATGAATGATCTGAGTGATTAATCTGGGACATCACTGTCTTCATTCCGGAATTTTTTTTTAAATCCCTCCTCTTCCCCCTTTCTGTCACTTACTGCCTGGGATGGTGCTGATCATCAGTCTGACAGACACAGGCTGCCTAAATGACCTTCCCCAGCTCCCCCAGTCTCCAAACAGGAAGCAATCCCAGGGCTCTTGTCCAGGTGCGACTTGTTTGGTACCTTCTGTTTTCCTGCATGTTGGATACAGCATCCAGCGGCAGCAGACTCTGCCCGCTGAGCAGAGCAGTGCTGTGCACATGATCCAATCTTTCCCTGGTCTCGGGTCTGTATTAGTCACTCAGGTGGGGTTATTTATCGTTTTGCTTCCACATTGCAGCAGTCAGCCTGTGTAGCTCTGGCAATTTAATCAACACCTTTGGGATCTAGGTGCTGTCATTTCAGTCAAAGAAGTGCATTTACTTTGAGCTGGCTGATTACTGAGTTTGGTGTGGGAGAAATGAACAAATCCCTCTGGATTGAAATCCGCTTGGACAGAGAAATAACCATTCAACCTTACCATGTGGCAGTGCCATTGCCACTACCCTGTTTGCCTCTGAGCTGTTTTCAGCAACTGGAGACAAAGAACAGAGTAAAATAATAGTGGTATATTTATAAATAGAGACTGGATAAATTTTACTGGGAATAAATAGTAGCAAATGTAAACAATCATTGTACTGTGTTTGCCTGGCAAGGTTTTGGTAGTGGGGGGCTACAGGGGTGGCCTCTGTGAGAAGCTGCCAGAAGCTTCCCTGTGTCCGACAGCCGATGCTGGCCGGCTCCAGGATGGACCCGCTGCTGGCCAAGGCCATCAGTGATGGTGGCAGCAACTCTGGGATGACAGATTTAAGAAGTGTGGGGGAAAAAACTGCCAGGCAACACCAGCTGGGAGAGAGGAGTGAGAATATGTGAGAGAACCAGCCCTGCAGAGCCCAAGTGAGTGCAGGAGGAGGGGCAGGAGGTGCTCCAGGCCCGGGGCAGAGGTTCCCCTGCAGCCCGTGGGGCAGCCCATGGGGAGGCAGCTGTGCCCTGCGCCCGGGGAGCTCCACGGGGGAGCAGACACCCACCTGCAGCCCGGGGGGGACCCCACGGCGGAGCAGGGGGATGTGCCCGGAGGGGGCTGTGACCCCATGGAGAGCCCACGCTGGAGCAGGCTCCTGGCAGGAGCTGCGGCCCCGTGGAGAGAGGAGCCCACGCTGGAGCAGGTTTGCTGGCAGCACTTGTGACCCCGTGGGGGACCCACGCTGGAGCAGCCTGTGCCTGAAGGGCTGCAGCCCCTGGGAGGGACCCACGCTGGGGCAGTTTGTGAAGAGCTGCAGCCCCTGAGTGGGAAGGACTCAGGCTGGAGAAGTTCACAAAGGGCTGTCTCCTGTGGGAGGGACCCCACGCTGGAGCAGGGGAGAGTGTGAGGAGTCCTCCCCTGAGGAGGAAGCAGCAGAGACATCAGAGGGTGATGAACTGACCACAACCCCCATTGCCCATCCCCCTGCACTGCTGGGGGGGAGGAGGAGACTGTACAGAAAGTGGGAATAAAATTAAGCCTGGGAAGAAGGGAGGGGTGGGGAGAAGGTGTTTTAAGATTTAGTTGATATTTCTCATTATCCTACTCTGTTAGGCAATATTTTTTTTCTGAAGTTGAATCTGTTTTGCTCGTGACAGTAATTGGTGAGTGATCTCTCCCTGTCCTTATCTTGACCCATGAGCCTTTTGTTATATTTTCCCTCCCATCCAACTGAGGAGGGGGAGTGATAGAGTGGCTTTGGTGGGCATCTGGTGTCCTGTGGACCTTAATGCAACTGAAGCCCAGTCTTTTCAGCTAGCTTTTAAGATGATCTCTGTAGGAGTTGTGTGGGAACTTTCCACTAGTTGCATCATTTCACATGTAGTAGGTGTACTATAGGGATTTTTTTTTCCCCTTTCTGATACAGTCATTACCTGGAGCTATCAGGTGAAAACTATAATGTGACTCTATTGACCTGCCATCCATACCCCAATATGGACAATCGCATATTCCTTTGGGTGAGCCGATTTCTCTAGGCAGGGACAGGAGATGATGATCATTCACTTGTAGCAGGCACAACAAAAGCAGGAGCACTCTGTCTCTGCAGAAGAACTGAGTTGAAAGAGATAACAGTAGGGAATTGCATAGAAACTATTTCACTTCAGTCCTTTTTGCCTGCAGCTGCATTGAAAACAAGGCAATGACATGATCTTGCTTTGTCAATACAGAATTTAGGAAAAGCTGCTCACAAATGTGTTTTCTTTGTGTTTTTTTGGAGGGGAGAGGGAGATGCCTGGAAAAAACCAAACCCTTAGTCATCCTTTGTTTCTACAGTCTCCTCGTTTTTTGTTTGCACTAGTGTTTTTATACTTGCTAAATACTAATTTAAAAGAAACATCATTAGATATTCATAGGTACTATAGCTAGTTTTGGTGGAGATAACACAGTGGTAGTGACCCGTTGCCAAGGATAGCTCATGTCTCAGTCTTGTGGGTCTAGAGAAAAGTCACAATTAATGGTAGGGCTTGACAGAGAGAGGAGATAAGGCTTAGAAGAGGTCAGTGAATTTTAGTATCGATACCAAAGTTAAGATAGATATGTTGCAGTGATCTTTGCCCACCCCTCACTGCTGGTCAAATTAGAGGAAAAGGCATATTTAAGCTGACTGAAAAATTTCACAAATTTGTGCCAGTTTATAGTTAGGGTTTTTTTTGTAGTCAATCTTGCTGTGTGAATTCTGGGAAAAGAGGAACTCCGTTTTTTGCCATATTCTAAAATCCAAGACAAGCCCTCAAACTTATTTCTGTTTTAGTTAAAAAAAACAACCAAAAAGCCCAAATCCACCAACACACATCCTCCCCCTGCCCCCCCAACAGAAACCCCTCACATTCCCCCCCAACTCCTACTTAAAACAGGATTAATTTGTGATGTTTCCCCTTCCTCTTTTCAGGTTATGAAGAGGGTTAATGTATGTTTTTAGTGCTATGTTTGGGTAGTCTTGTGAACCTTTCTGGCAAGGATTTACCAATCAAAAAAAAAAAGTAAACGATTGCAATTTAAGTATGTTTATTTATGGATAATAAAGGCTTGAAAGGTATTGATGTTTCATTATGTCCATCTAAAACTCCTTGGGGCATACCCCATCAGCTGTCCTAGGGGAGCTGTGTACCCTTCCAAAGTCATCAAGGTATTCATTTGAAGCAGGCTGCCAGGCTGAATGAGTCTCATCTTTCCTCGTCATGTCATGTCATGTCTTGCCTTGTTCTGAAGTTATATCTTGTTTCTAAAAACTGTAATTACAGTGATTAAAAATTCCATAAGGTTCTGAAATTCCAAGTCAGTGGCCATAAGTACTGGGAGATGAGATTTCCAAGCAGAATAAGGGTCAGGAACTTAGCTTGGATGGTGCCAGTGGGTGACTGGCTAATGAGTAACTTAAACTCAGCAGAGTGTTGAACTGCCTTTAAGCACGTTCTTATGGCTCAGACTATGAGTAGCCCAGTGGCAGGAGCTGTTTCTCATACAACTCTAAAGTGGTTTTGTTAAATTAGGGTCAGAGTCTTACAGCTCTATGTTGGAAAGGAGACCTAAAGTCATAATTTAAATTCTAATCAATAGAATACCTGCTGGTTGGGCAGTATTAAAGTTGTATCAGCATTACTAAGGATGGTTAGGGAGTAGCTGGAGTTGGAGAAATGAATGTCTTGTCAGAAGTATGTCAGTGTGTAGTGATGGTGCATGCCCTGGACTAAGAAGGGTCTATAGCAAAGCCAAGGGCACATGTGCCCCATGTGCAGGCAGTATGGCAGACCCTGCTTTTGGGGGGACTCCAGGTGCTGAGCAGAAGATTATGACTGTTGTTGGGCCAGAGAGGAGACCTTATTTATTCCTTGTGTTGGAGCCCAAAGCAAGTCTGCTCTGTCCCTTACTGTGCTGGAGCAGAGGTTTCAGTGGGCTGTGGGGCTGAGCACCTCTTCTTCCCTCCCATCCCACCAGTAGCAGAGTGACATTAACTCTGCAATTACACTGCTGACAGCAATAAATTTTGAGCTGTTCTGTTCCAATAGGATTATAACGATATATTATTTCATTACAGTAGTGCTAATCTTTCAAAGACATCTTCAATGGGAAATTAAATTAGAAGGAAGTTGTAGAAGTACAGTAAACGATTGTCCTTGTGGACCTCAATAATGCTCACAGCATTAACAGGGCTGGAGGGTCT
The DNA here is from genome assembly GCF_003259725.1 of Athene cunicularia. Lineage (NCBI taxonomy): Eukaryota > Metazoa > Chordata > Aves > Strigiformes > Strigidae > Athene > Athene cunicularia. Next base: position 5,690,848 of record NW_020799100.1, read on the forward strand.
AGTCTGCACTGAAGACTTCCCTGCCAGTGGATGCTGATGCCTATATCTTTACATCACTACAACCCATATACAAAGTTTTCTCTAAATGCTTCTAGAGGAGGTGGAGAAAATACGGTAACAAAGTGATGTCTGAATTGCACTGCAAAGGCAAATGGTTTAGGAGAAGGTGGAAAATCATCATTCTGAAGGTCTTAAAATGCAGTTAATAATGTTTCAAATTATTTTGCTACAGAAAAAGAATAAAAGAGACTCATTGTAAAAATGTTACTTTTCAACTAGACTGTCCTTTCAAACCGATGGGAGGTGATGTCTCTGCCTTGAAAAGAACTTGAAATAGTTTAGCTCTGCTGATATCTAATGTTGTCTTTAACTTTCTGGTGGAATATCATACTTTTCTATTTTTATTCGTTTCTTGAGATGGGCAGGTTTTGTGTAAAGGGTGAGCTTGGATAAACACTCATTTTTGAAGTTGTCTGTAGAATCATCTTATATCCTGTTTGACAGAGAAGACAATGCTGTGGAAATGAAAAATGAGTTTGTGTAAAAAGTTATCTTTCCTCCAAGATACTACGGAAATAGTATTTCACAGCAGGGTTTATTACTTTTCCCTAAGATATATAGACATGTGTTATCAGTTTAATGCAGCTATTGGACTTATAGAGGAATAACATCACTTCCAAAGTTGCAGATAATATTGAGTAGATCTTAGAGAATCAAAGAACTTTGATGCGTTAGTTCAGCTTTGGCCTTTGTTTGTGTCTCTCGGCTTCTCAAGAGCTTTTGTATAATTATTTTAGTAATTCTAATTTTCTGTTCACAAAAGTATAACTAATGCAGGTTATATAATTTTAAAAATAATTTTCTCCCCGGTGAAATACCAGACTATTTAAATGCAAATGGCAAAGGGGAAGTAGGAATTATCTCACTGGATATTTGAATCCATTGAGTGGGTATCACACAGGTACTTGTTTAGCCCAGGAATTGTGGTTTTTTTTGGAAGATGCAGATAAATTTTCATTCCGTGAAGAAATTTAAAATCTTAAAGATAAACTTAAAAGCTCTGTGGAAAAAATAGTGCTTTGGAGATTTATAGAATTTAGAACAGCAGACTGATCTCTTCCCATTCCAGGATTACAATAAGAATAATTTCATTCTGCTTTCTTGAATGAAAAGGATAAAAGCTCAACCCCTTTTCCTTCCTTGACCTTGATATTAGCATTGCCTCACTGTATTTAATGAATGTCATCTTCCCCGGTGTAATAATTTCTCAGAGGGAGAATAATCTTTGGAAAGCCTAAGAAAAAAAATCGAATGAGACAAGATAATTACAAGGACTGCTACTATCTGATGATATGGAGGTGCACACATTCTCTACTTGATGTAAAAAAAGCTAGGCATAATCAGGAGCTCATGCATTAACTCCCACGCATCTGGATCAAGTCAGAATCGAGTCTACTGGTGCAAGTGTTAGTGATTATTTAGGGTGGAAAGATATTCTTGCTGGTAGTGCTGGAAACCTCTCTGCTAAAAGTCATAATGCCATCCTTTCCATTTTGATTTGAATGCAGTGAATTGCAAATGTCAGCTTCTAAAAACATCGGCAGTAAATTGAGCATCTCATTTGTACCTGTAAGAAAGAATATTACTGTTACAAACATGCAAATTGATAAGCATGAAAACAGTCTTTTACATCTACCTTGAAATTGTTGATCTGTGGCCGCATGGCTGATGCCTTTGAGAGGTACAAATGATTAGAACAGTAACATTTGTCTAGATCACTCTGTACTTAGTAATAAGAGTCTCATGGGTATTCAACCACTTGGCTGAGTGCAAATTGTGAATCCTAGAAATACAGTACATGAAACCAACCAAAATGCAATGTCTATCTACTTTCTAACCATAATGTAAATAATATTCCTGTGCCAGCTCAAGGAGAATGCCTGAAGGTATTAGTAGTAAAAAATGAAATCATTGTCAGGTGTGCCTTGCAGGGCTTTCATAGTATGACTTGCTACTAAGCACTAATAAGAGATGCGACAGCTATTAGTCCAAAATTGCTCATATGAAGTGAAAAAGCAAAACCTCATTTTTAACCTTGACCTTTCTGGTGCTAACCACTGCTGCAGGGCAGAAGTTACCACTGCCCTTTGGAGTCTGATGCTTCGGTTATCCTGCCTGTGTGAGTGCTGTGCTGAGACGGTACTTGTGAAGTGATGCAGAGCTGTGATGGCTGCCATTAAATAAAACTGCCTCAAACATTGGTAATGGTTGTTATAATGACTTTAAGACAGAAAACGGACAGATCACTCCTGCACTCCCCTGGCCTCAGGCTCACTGATGAAATGAAATTTAAGCTGCTCAGCTCAAAACAGTGTACCCCTTATAGGAAAATAGTATGGAATTTAATAGATGCTTAACAGTAGCTGACAGCTCTTACTGCCTGTAAGATTCTTGAGGTGTTTCTCTACATCCTACTGAATGCTAGAAGATGTGTTCACAGGAGGCACTGTGGAAAAGTCAGTATGCTGATTGATCTGGTGAAAACACCTTCACACCCCCATGCTTCCTGTTTGATGTACGTTCAAAGTGTTATAATACATTTTTGCACTACTCCAAGGAAAGAAGAAGACTGCAGAAGTCCCTGTGAGCTGGGCTGAGGCTCTGCATTTCTGCACTCGAGCAGAGGATCTCCTGGTGGCTCTGCCTCAGGCTCAAAACAGAGGGGTGCTTGCCCTTTTGTTTGTCTCACTTGGACACCCCAAGTCAGAATATGTTTTTAGTCATTTGGAGAAAACTCTAGAGAGAAATTTCTATTTTTCCCTTAAGACATTCAGCCCCATGCTGTACATTTGTCATGAAGATGCCTATGTTTTCCCAGATAATGTCTTTCATTCTAGACTGAGAGTTGTATAAACCTTGGTGAGCTCAAAAAGAAGTTGTTCAATGGGCTGGTAACAGTTAGTCTACTTTAAGACCACTCTTTGCAGCATCCCTGGTAGAGTATTTCCTATCGGAAAGGGTAACACGTTGCCTTTGCTGTTTAGTGAATTAATGTAATTCTTCCTCCTCGTAGAGATGCAAATCATAGGTAGGTGACTGTCAATCACAAGTAGTTTCCAGGAAGAATATTGTAGATCCTTAAAGAAAAAAAAATGACAGCAGTAAACTATGTATATTTCTTCATTAATGAGTTAATTCCCAGCAAGGACTTAACTTGCTCTTTGGTCACTCCTAATTTTTGTCTCACCTCAGTGTTAAAATACCTTTTCCACCAATTTCTGATTCCATCCTGTTACATCTCTGGTGTGGAAGAATAACTAGCTTTTCTTGAAAAGAATGTGGACCCACAGAGTTTGCTAACAACTGGATTCCCAGAGAAGATGTAGAAATGTCCCCAGTTCCTTCAGAAGATGTAGTGGCTGTCATGGCAAAGTGTGCTAATTGGCATCTTCATGTTGACACTGTGTCAACTCTTTGCTTCACTAAGGATTCAAAATGCAGCATTAACGTGGCTGGAATGGAAAGAACATGCCAGCAGTGTTTGCAGGAGGCAGCGTGAGGTCTAAGTACGTGGTTGGTGTCCAGTGTGTTAGGAAAGTGTTTGAACTCCAAGTTGTTATAATTCCCTTGGTGCAAAAGGAAGGAAAATGTTTGAAAAGTTTCATATGTTTATCTCTTCACTTTAAACACATAGGTACCTCCAGTCTGTGCTTGGCTTTGAGAAGATGGGTGGGTTAAAATTCTCCTACTTGTGCCTGTGTTTTGTGTAGGAATGTAATCAATGGATTGGATTCAGTGCTACATCATAAAACCTTCTAAAGTTTCAGTTGTAAAGGAGCCTTTTGTGTGCTGGGACCTGGACTGAGGCTGCTCACCTCATGGTGCTGCTTCCCAGGCGTAGGTGGTTACTGCTGATGTGGGCCTTGGTTAAGCAGCTGGTTTGGCGGTAGGGATTCACTCCTCTGAGCTATTTACTGCTTGTGTTAATGAGTGGCCAGGTAGCAAAATTGCAAGTGAATTGTTGGGGAAAATACCCAAACAAATAGAGTTTTATGGTGAGTATGGTTGTCGGTAGTGTCCCCTTAACTGAAGCCCGTCCCTCCGTTGCTTGGTGCAAATGGCCAGTGAGCAGCAGGGAGGACCCAGCACTGCCAGCGGGCAGCAGGTCTCCTTTGATCCCTTCTGGCCCCGTGGCCCTGGTGGCTTCGGCGTGGCCAGGGCACGTGGTCCTGCACAGCAGCTGCTCTTTGCACTGGAGGCAACCTGGGGTGATGGGGGACCCCATGGCCTGGTTCTGCAGGGTGTTAGGACACCCCATAGTGCTGGTTGGCCTCTGGGTCCTTTCCTATAAAAGCTGTTTAAAGGTTTTTACTTCAAACACAAGAAACAAGCAAGGAATCATTGGGCTTTTTGTGTGAGAGGTACCTGTTGTACCTCAGTATATTTAATGTATGCTTTGATAGTCCATTTTTCTCTAAACCTCAATGGTACTTTAACTCTTTTGGTTTTGGTTTCATTTTCTACAAACTTCCATTTTATCTGGATAAACACCAGTTCCATATAGTCTTTGACTGCATTTATTTTACTGTGATGCTATGCATAGAAGTTAGCCATCAGCCTTTTGTTTTCAGGTCACTGCCTTGTGGAAATTTGGTCTATAAGAGAGGGTTGAAAGATAAGCATTGAACCACTCAAAGTGAAGAGAGCACAATGTAGGTAGTATGGAAACAAAAAACCCACAATAGCCCCCCTCCCCAAAAAAACTAATGAGGGAAGTAGGAAAAGTTTAGCTCTTTATTGATAAAAATGAAGCTAAGAAAAATGTGATATTCTGTTAAAATTATATGCCTCAGTTCTTGTGTCTCCAACCAAGGCTGAGTGATTTCTCCAGTGGCTGGCAAAACCATGGTGCCAGAGCATCATTGCTTTGGATTGACAGCCCATTTAGATTGCATTTTTGGTATTTTGAAGGTGTCCTTGGCCAGTTATGTGGCATGAAAAGGTTATATTTTAATGCTCAGCTAGAACACATGGTGTGTACAAGGCCAGCATGAAAGAAGGTGGGTGGCTTTTGTGGGAAGCATGCAGGATAAGCATTACAGAGAAGCTGTTGTATGAAGAAACAAATGCAATGTGCTATTCAAAGGCATTCAAAAATCAGAGCTGTAGCTCTAGAAACTTGAACAGAATAATCCGCAAAGCACTTTGGTGCCCTTCAGGCTCTTGCAAAGTTAAATACTTCCAGCAGTGCCTTGCTTTTGCCATTTGCTAAGGAATCCTGGGATAAATAGCCAACTCATCTACAGATCGGCATGAAAACATGTATTGATTAGGTGGGCCGGAGGCTGGACATAGCTGTCAGCAATCCAAAGTGCTCAAGAACATTTTAGCTGAATTAAAATTACTTTTGTGGTGTAATGTTCATGTGGCTTCAGTTGTTTATCTAGCCAGTTTCTCAATATGATAATGAACGTTAACATCTGTTCTATCAGTGATTGTCACTGTTAAGCAATTCATTTCTGATTTTGTGAAGCTTCCTGTGGTGATAATGAACCTTGGGGTATGAAGAAATTCTTTAATGTGTGCTGTGTGTATCTTGTTCAGTGTCCTTTGTGCATCTGATGTTTTGCCCTCTTAGGATTACATTCTTTGTAGCTTGCTACCTTGCAGCAGAAAAAAAATGATTGAAACTGGGGAACACATGGGTTGCTGAATCCAGCCTGCTGCAGACAGGCATCTCTATAGCAGATGTTGAATTGAGACAATTTCACAGAAACATCCGTTCTTCTTCCATGTCTCCTGAGCCACTGCAAGTAGATCGTTAAATGGCTCCCCCACGTCTATTAAAAAAATGAAGTTGTTTAGTACAAAGACCAGAAAGTCTCGCATACTCTATGTCAAATGCTGCAGGTGGGAGAGAGCAGAAGAAAGAAATCCCTAACTCCACCACAGCCTGGAGGTCTATGGAAGTCCCTGGTTTTCTTAAATGATCCAGGTTGTTGCCTTCGTCAGGATCAAAACTGTAATATGTCATCTGCCTTTAGATTATGGAACTGAAAATCCTGTGAGGAGATGAGCTATTTAGTCAATGCATTTGGAGAGTTTTAGTGCAGAGACTCCAGCTTAATATTTTGCTGACTGTTTTATCCTTTTAACTCTACTGAGGTCACTAAAGTCAGAACAGGGATGAGATTACCTATTCCTGTTTTACTGCCATGGAAAACAATTCTATGCATACAGAGCTACCCAGAGTTTCCCCTCCTTCCTCTGAAGTCTCTCCTTTTATTAGTCCTCCTTTTCCTCCTCCATAACTTCTCCTCCTCATGCTTTTCTTTCTTTCTCAGTTTCTAAATTGCTACATTCATCACTGTCGGCTTTCCCTTCTTTTGTAAACTCCTTCAACTTATCTTCTGCTTCAGATAAATGGTTTTAATTTAATATTTTAGATGCTTCCAGGTTTCTTCTGAGTTTTCATTATGTATCATCTTTAGCTTTTTTTTCTTCCAGATATAAATATTAGATTTGATTTTTATGTTGAGGGCTTTGAAGACTGTTTTGCACTCCGATATTTTGTGTGCCAAATTTCATGCAGTCAGCAGTGCTTAAAATGAGGAGTATCTTAGGGAAGAAAATATTTTACTTTTCCTGCAGTATTGAAAGAAACTCTTAGTTTGGGAAGAGGCAGAGAAAAGCATGGGTGGAGTATGGCTTCAAAGCAACGTTAACCATAAGTGGACTGAGTTATTCTTGGGTTTGGTTTTATGTACTCAGGCTGACTTTAATGAAATGCATAGTTTTACATTATCATCAGTCTGGTATTGATAAACTTGCTCCCATGAAGATATTGGATGTGCAGAAGATGGAAGAGATCCAGAAAAAGCAAAGTGGTACAGAGGTATCATGTGTGGGAGCTTAGACCACCCCAGCTTTTGCTCAGTGATCTGGTGGTTGGTGAGCCCGGTGGAAATTAGCCATCAGAGTCCCCCTCTGTTCTGAACCTCTTCTGGGGCTTTTGCAAAATGGATATCATGGAAAACTGTATGAAATGTTAGGAACTTTCTCAAAACTTGTTCGTGAGATGCTGTCAAAGCTGTTAAGAAAACAAAGATGACTATTTTAGACTGGATAGACTATTCCTGTCTTTTGAGTTACTCTTGGAGGATGAATTGCAGAAGTTTTCAGCTTCTGAAACTATCCCTTTTAGTGTCCTTAGGAAAATTCAGTGAAGGTTTTTGTGCTAGAACCGAAAATTTTTCAAACTCCCTGGCTGTGCATGTTGCCATCTGCTGTGGCAATATGCAATACCTTGTCATTATCTTTGGGGTTTTTAATAGGTTTCTTTTGGCACTTTTTGGATGCATGAGGTGTGTATTGACACTGCTCCAGAAGAAAGCCTGACAAGGCTAATGTGGATAAGGAATTCTCCTCCCAAGCTGCAGTGGGAGATTTTGGAGACAGAAATCTGAGTTGTTTTATTTGAGCAAGGGAGGAAAAAAAGTCTTGGTTTTGAAATTTATCCCATGGTTTTACCTTCTCTTTACTTTGGTCATGTTGCAGTCCTCTATTTCCCCGTAGTCTCAGATTTAAGCTTGTCACAGCCCTTCAGCACATCTGTGAAGTGACTTCCTGGCACAAACTTCTTGATGAGCTGCTGGGCTTTCTTCCTACTCAACCATTTCCTTACCATCTCTGGGTCTGTCTCCTTTAAGGTGTCAACAAATTAGCCAGGTTCATCAACACTGTTCTTCTTTGGTCTGTACTTCTGCATCTCCATCATTTGCACTTCAGCCATGCAGTCTCCAGTGAATCTGATTGATAATTTTGAGTGTTTGCCCTTGTTTCTTCTCCTCTTGCCTGTCACAAGAGGCTGACCAGAAGTTTTGTCTTACTTCTTTTTAACCATTCACACATCAGGGGAAAAGTGCTTTAACAAAAATATAGTAATAATCTCGAGTTTGTTAGCAACAGTCTTATTTTTGCATCAGCCCTTTTTGTGCTGTCTGTAGACTGATGTGTTTTTCTGTTTTCAGGATTTTCTATCTACAACTGTAACTAAAGGCTATAGAACTGACAAATTGAGAGTTTAAAGAAAGAGGTTTAGGGGGAATCTGGATGTGGTTCAAAATGCCAGGGAGAAGGGAGCTGAAATGACATTAGGAAGAAAGTTTGGAAACATTGGGTAGAATACTTTAAAAAATACATGGCCTATTGCTGGCATACTACAACAATATTACGGTTTTAGTGTTTTATCTGAAAGCTTATATATAATAAATGTCATTGATGTGAATGTGAAAATATCACTGGCTTTGTAGCAAAACTGTTGGAGTGTGATGTTTAGGTTTTTTATTCCCACACTACAAAAAAGTAATTTTTGGATATAGTCTTTTAATTGCTGCATTTCCCTCAATGGAGTCACGCTGAAGCTCTAATTTACTGTCTTCATAACTGTGGACAGTGCAGGGAGTTTAGACTTTCACTTTGGCTACAGTGCCCTTATTAAATATGGATGTCCTCATGCCACATAAGGGAAAACTAAATCAGACCAAATTTGTTGCACTTTACATAATTATGCATTGAGAACAATGTATAATTAATAAACTCATCGTAGATTCAGGCTATGGGGATGCTATTACCACTGAAATCTAAAATGTTTTTTTAAGGTGAGTGTTTCTGATGTCTTTTTTGAAAAAAACCCCTACAAATAGAGATGTCCCTCTAAGAAATTAAATCAATGGAATGATATTTTTTTCTATAGAAGCAGGAAATGGTTTTAAACTCAAGTGAACCCAGATGATATTCCTCCCTCCCATTTTTTTTTTTGTTCCAATTTTTGATGTTGTTTGCACAAAGTTCCATAGTTAAATTTAAATTAATACTGAATTAATACTTTAGTTTTTAATGTGCCAAACAAAAAGTTCTTCTGGACTCTTTCCCAGTGTAATAAGGCAGGAAGAATATGCCTAAAGACTGATGAAGAAGACAGGAATTTGTCAAAGCTTGTGAAACTTAACAGTAGATCTCACATTTATAGGCAAAGAGAAAGGAATAAGACTCTACTGTTGATTTTTAGTTTTAAATAGGATTGGGGTTTTTGTTTTTAATATTACTCTCTCCTGTCTCCCATTGATTTGCTGTGTTTTAGAGGCCTGAAATATTGAATTAGATCTTGCTTGAGCAAACGTGGCAAAAATATGCAAATGAAAATAGTGGCACCGCATCAGCTGTGCATCCTAGTTCTGCCTGGGTTGGTTGTTCTCTTCAGCCAGAGGAAAGCCTGTGAAAATCAGCGCTTAGGACCAAAAGAAATCTACCTGACAGGTGACTGGTATCCATTCCACTCTTGGTTGACACCTTTTTTTTTTTTAAAAAAACCCCAAGTATCCCTGCTGTAAGAAGCCAGAATCCATCTTTTCATGCTCATTTTTTTTACTCATGCTTTATCATGTTCTGTTCCCTTTCTCCAGACATTTCCATTACCCTCTGCGCATTATGATGGGTCGTTGATAACCCAGCTTGGGATTCCTGCTGAGGGTCTGGGCACCAGCATCCTGGGAGCTGGTAGCAAGACTGGAGGATAGTGTTCATTGTACACTCAGGAAAGCAAAATCAAAATATGTTTATCTCTTCTTGCCAGCAGAGGAATAGTTGATTGAATGCACCTTTTAATTATTAAGAATTTTTGCATCTTACACTAAATTATAAAGCTGCTTATATTAATTGCATTTAAAAATTGGAGGAGTGACAGACAGAACAGATGTAATTTCTTCTATTCAGGTGCTGCTTTGCTGTCATTGTTCTGCTGCATTTCTTACATGTAGCTGTGCAGATGTGATCTTTTGAAACACCATGGTCTGAGAGAACTTGAGGTCCTATTTCTTCAGACTGACATATGATGATATTTATCCTTCCTCTTGCAATGCCAAGGCAAAGAGCTATATTGGTTTTTTTTTTTTTTTTTGGAATCAATATAGGAATATATTCTGTCCAGCAACTGAATTTTGGAGCAGTCCTGAAAGAAGAAGGTTTAGGGGGAATCCCGATGCCCTCTGTAACTGGGCTTGCTTTATTAGCTATAGCTTCACACTAGAGCTACTGCAGATTTATGCTGAAGACTGTAGGTGGAACAATGAGAAGAAAAACAATATAGAAAGAAGCAGAATCCAAATGGCAAAGCATCTAGGAAAAAAGTTTGATTTTTTTTTTTTTAAGTAGTTGACAGTGGACTGTTTGGTGTTGGCATTTTAGTGGAGCTACATTGGGCAATTACTTAAACATCAAGATGAATTTTTCCCCTGAACCAGAATTCTGTTAACAGGCATATGGTTTTTCTTGTTAGATGAAACCAGTGACATTACTTTTAGAGTGGAAACATAGATTTCAATCATAAAGGTATCTTGTCTGTCTTCACAGCTTATGATAGAAGGATGAAACCAAAATTGACCACTTTGTTTTCCCCCTAGAGAGTCCTGATTTCCATGCAACGCTGCTGCTGTCCTAGCTCAGCTCAATCTGTGCTGTCAGGGCATGAGGGTAATGAATAAAATGGTCGTTTTAAGTCTCCACATCAAGTGGGTTCAAAAGAAGTAAGTCAGACTGATGAGCAGAAATTATTTTTGACAGCTACAAACAGGGAAGAGATTCTGCTGAAATTCTGTTTAATCAACAGTGTTCACCAGCTCCTCTACTAGTTTCAACTGTACTGAATAGATCTGCTATGTAAACTTCCCCTCCAAAATAACTTCATGTTTAATGTCTGATAACCAGTGGCTGCCTGTTAAAAGCTAGTGAATTCAAAGTGCAAAAAGGATTTCCCTTCTGCTAACACAGAAGATAATACAAGGTTATAACAGGAATGCACAGCAGTATTTTTCTCCCTTTCTTGATTTCTTTAGACCAAGACTCAAAGCTTGCCTATAGTTTAATTAAACTTCAGCTGCTGGCTTTCAGTGTGGGAGAAAGTGAATGAAATTTCAAGGTCCTTGTGGGGATGGACAGCCCCAGTCTTGCCTCCTGCCTTAATAAGAAAGAAAAAAAATAAAGCCAGAAAGATGCAGGATTAATAGCATTTCTAAATACATTGTTTTCTTACGGCAGGATATATTAGATTCATCCCTGTCCCCCAGGAACTTTCCCAAATCAGATAGAATTTTAAAGATAAAAATTATCTCCCTGAATAGCACTTGGAAGAAAATTGTAAGGTAGGGGAAACTTCAGGGAATTAGTGCAATAATTCTTGTGGCTCTACTAAGTAAGTAGACAGCCACTTTGTGTATTAGTTAAAGCTTCTGAGTAGTCTTCAGTGTTGTAATATATTTTTAAAGTATAAAACAATTACAGCTTTTACTTGTTTCTGCTTGCAAGTCTTTCATCCATTATTGGAGCCTGTGAGACCTTCAGCATCAAGTGAAAAAAAAAAAAAAACCCACACAAAACCCAAATGAATATAAAAATATTCACATATTACTCAAAAGTTAAGTGTGTTAGTTCCCAAATTATCATTTGTTTATATTGGCATCTATTTCCATGGAGTCAGTAATTGTTAAATCCAGTGTTAGAAGCTGCAGGTGTTCCACAGTACACGGAATTAAAAAGCAAACCCAAATGTCAATCATCTCACAAAATGACTTCAAGTATTTTGCCGAAAGTTTGAGGAAAAAACCTATTTTCTATTTGATTTGCCTCCCTGCAGTATACTTTTTATGGCTAATGTATTTAAGATGTTGTTTTTCCCTTATTTAATATTCCCAGACTGTTGCTGGGTAGGTAATGGCCCAATGACAACATACCTGGTCTCTGCTTCCAGTCTCTAGCCCAGGCTTCCCATGGATTTATCAGCAAGTGCAGCAAAAGCTCTGGCGTGCCACATCTGCTGCCAAGAGTACACTTTGGCCCTGATGAAATAACCTTGTATCTGATAAAACAATAGCGTGTGACTAAATGGCAGGTAGCATGTAGCCCTGACTGCAGAATGGAGGATTTTTTCCCCCTCTAACCAGACACCAGACCACATGTACTCTCTGAGGATCTGTTCAGGAACAGCCAGTGAATAATTCCTGTCCTTCCTAAGGCAGCCAGCTCATCAACTTGGAGAGAGTATCACTATACTTATTTATTTTCCTTTCTAGTCTGTCTTGTTTTTTTCTGCCTTTTTATTCTGAAGGGTCTGTCTTGACACCAGACCGACTGACGATCTCGGTGGGATGACAAATGCTTTCCTCCTGCTTGCCAAGAGATTCACTTCAAGGCCACTGCTGCAGGTACAACGCACTCTCTTGGCCTGATTTTTCACCTCCAGAATTAGAGGCCAGATCCTAAAAAAGACAAACTCGGGTTTGTTGTTTTCCTCTGGCGTAAGTATAGGTGCTGAAGTCTAACAGAGCAACCTACTACATGGCACCTAATTGTTCAAGTGTTTCCACAGCCCATCAGCTGCTCTTGTCTGTGGGATGTGGCATTGGAGCCCAGTGCTGTGTTACATCCACCATGGCAGATGCACAGTATTGGCGTCAGTAACTGGGATGTGCAGGGATTCTGGGTGAAGGTCTGTCCCCAGGCACTGAACCTACAGCTTGTGTCTTCCAGGAGTGGGGAAGCTCTGGTGTGGGTGCGAGCAGAGCCTGCCGGCTCTGGGCAGGGCTGCAGCCTGCCTGCGAGGAGCGAGCCCTGCTTCCCCTGTGCCATTCCCACAGCTTATTTAAAACCAGAACGGAGCCTAGCCCTCTCCCCAGGTTTGGCTATTGAAGGTACCACACCCAAGAAATCTAACGTTGTGTATCTGGCATGCTTAGTGAAAAGTGATGAAATAGAAGGACTGGCAACTTTGAGATGAGATGTGCTGCCTTTTCTGTGTTTTACAGGCCATTGTTTTCTAAAGACAGCCTTTTTTTTTTTTTTTACATAATTTGCTATTACTAAATATCTTTATTTGTCATTTTCCTTTCCCTCTAACTGAATGTTGGATTTTGGAAAAACAGCTCTATGTATGAAGCTTTTTTGTGTGTAATAACTGATACAGGGAAGTCATACAGAAGAGCAAGGTGATAGGGAGGAAAAATACTATTTTTCTTGCCTTGTCTTCACCCTGCAGACAAGATTTAACATGCAAAGTAGTTGGCCATGGATATAGTGTTTCTCATCTCAATAGATTTTTCTAGCAATTCTTTTTCATTCTGATTCTTTTAACTTTATGCTTACCTGGCTTCTTGGATGGCAAACATCTCACCTCTCCACTTTGTCTCCACATGCTGGCATATGTGGGAAATATGGCTATGAACTGAAAATACTGTTACACAACAGTGAGTACTGCTGTAGTTATATTATGTTGTACTAACCAGCAGAAGATTTAGTATCTTCTCCATGCTTTAGGTCAATTAATTTATAAAATGAGAACATCTTGTACAAATACCAAGATAAGTTGAAATTTGAGACTTAAGTTCAGTTGCATCCCACGTTTAATTACGCACATATAATAAATTACAAATAGTAATTATGGAAGAAAGGCAGGGGAGGAAAGGAAGGCCACATATTGGGAAGAAAGTTTTCTGCAAGCTACTTAGGAGTAAATGAGCCCTTTCTTTAATTATCTGCACTAATCTTTGAAATGAGAGTATCTATCTACAGCTGTTCTCAAAAACTAAATTAAAAACTGAAGAAAATTCAGTTGTGTTAAGAAAGGGTTTGTCAAAATTTCTTCATGTTCTAAAAAGGCACAAACTGAAATGAAATTTGGGTGGCAGAAATTCCCATGCTAGGCTCCACCCTCTGATGTTTGAGAGAAGAGATGGGATTTTTAAAATAATGATAAGCAAAACCACGAAGTCTCTGACCTGATAAGTCAGTTATTGAGTTCAGTATACTAAAACATGAGAGAGAGGTTGCCATATTGAGAGACTGTCTGGATTTTCTGGTGTTTGAGTATAATAGCATCTCTTGGGCTGTCTGATTAACTGTCTGATAATGTTTAATACACAAAGTCATGGGTACCATACGAAGGGGGAAAAAAGGCACTGAGAGAAAAGATCAACAATTGTTGCTGCCTTTAATATAGCATAAAATAACATGGCACCAAGGCAGAGTGGCTTGTCTGAAAGTTTACTCTTGCTTGGAAAAGTTGTTTTTTTCCAGTTTCTGGTGATAACAGGACTTTGGAAATACAGCATCCTTCCTTGAGGCAGTACTTAGCAGCATTTGGCAGTGTTATGCTGATCGATGGGATAGTTCGAGAGATGTTTAATTCCCACAGAAATTTATTGCTGTTGGAGAATGATAGTGGGGACTTTGCACAATAAAGAGGCTTATAAGAAATGGCTTTGTCTTGTACTGTGTTTGTAGCCTTTTGTTAAACCCTTAGCCTAGCTCTTAAACTGAAGATTGTCAGTGATGTGGACTTTAAGTCTGTGCTTTGATCCATCAAATATTTTTTTCCCTGCTGCCATGTGTTGGATGAGTACAGTTAATGCCGTTAGATGCAGGTAAAAGGATATTAGGAGAGGGCAGGGGAAGAAGAGTGAAATATGGATTGTCTAGAGATTTTCAGGGGTATTACCAGTGTTAGATGCTTAACACCAATTATGAATTGAGTATAAAATATCCAAACAAGTTGGGAACTTGCTGAAACTTCAGGATCATAGGTTGCAAAAGGATTATATCTTGCTGTATAAAATGGTTTTCTAGATAGTTACTGACCATGGGTAGGATTGCTGGGATGGTGACTTCAGGCAAAACTGCAAGTTATAGGCCCTTAGCAAGAAGGTTCCACTACAATGAATGGAGAATCATCTAAGGGAAAAAAATGTCACGTGATCTTTCAAATGAGGGCAAAGCCATGGAAGTGAACTAGAAGAAACTGCCAAAGACAGTGAGATGGACATACATGTACTTCTCTGAATCTCTACTGGAAAAAAAAACTTGCTGGAGAGTTGAATGAGAGCTTTGAGAAATCAGTGGACTTTGACATTGCACATGGCTTGCTAAAGAAGCAGAGACAAGGTTTAATATTTTCATCACATGTACATTAAAATCCTTATCACCAATGTGCATGCATGGTTCTGTGATTTAGTAGTCCATAATTAGCAGAAGAAAGCACCGGGACTCAGTCAGAGAAACGAACTTGAGTAGCGATGGACTTTTTGAATGTGCAGATAGTCCTTACATCAGTTTGCACCTCTTGCTGAATCAGGTATCATTTTCAAAGGCAAAGCTGTGTCAGTGTATGAAAAATGATTTGGGTTTGCTTCAAATGGAGATAAATTAATAGAAACCACCCCAGAGTGAACTGAAACCTTGGATGTAAGCTAAAGAAGATCTAAAAGATTGCATATTAATCAAACTGTGACACTTCCTGACTACTTGTGCTGCTGTCACTTGTCTGCATGGAAAGTCAGTTTAAGGCCATTCTTAACAGAGTATGACTGCCTTTCCTAATCCTTGTTAGAATCAAAAGCGTCATCAATCCTCATCTGATTTTAGAGGTTAATAGAAACTCTTTCTTCCCTCTTCACCTTGATATACAATTGTGTGTGTGTGTAACGCTTTGCAGTGTTTCAAGCCTTTAATTTATTGTTGCAAAATGCAAAACATAAAAAAAATATTTTTCCAGCTTATGTTTTTCTGCCAGGTAGCTCCCAACCTGCTTATGAAGGTGCTGCCCTCTTAGTTTTCAGTCCCAGAGCCAGTTCAGTGGTGGTCTTTCTCAAATTAACAAAGACATCACTAAGCTCTACAAGAAGACAGTCTGTACGAGGGTAGCAAGAATTAGCATCTCTGCTTGTAGCTAAACTGAGCCTGTCCCGAGTTCTCTGAGGTTGGTTTAGTTTTGCTGTTCTTTATTATTTGTTCCTGATTCTCATACAATAGTTCAGCATGCTATTAATTTTTTTTTTCCTCCTGTGAGCGGAGGCATAACTGTTAAAATGCTTATTAACGAAAGCCAAAGCTATGAATTCAAATACACCCACGTTCAAACTGGAAGCTTGCCAGCTGGGCCCACCTCTGTGTAAAACCAATCTCTGGTGCTGTTTTCAGACTATTTGGAATGAAGAAGCACTGGAAATATCAAGACATTTTGCTCCCAGAGGACTTTGGATGCATTTTGAAGAACTCTGTATAAGAGTGTTTTACTTTAACCATCTTGAATTTCTATAGCTATCAGTTCTTTGATCTTTAACATAGATGTAACTGCATTGATACTGTTTTCATTTGCTATAATGTGATACAGCATTTTTAACAGAGGTTCTATGAGAATTGGTTGTTTAAGTGGTTTTCCTTTGATTAAATACGTAATGGTTTATTTGGCAAACTCACTGTTTTGCTTCAGTCCTGGCAACTCCGTTTCTATTTAATTTGCTGGGTTTGTGTTTTTTAGGAGAGGGCTGGAATAAAGAAAAATGCTGAATGATTACTGACAGTGCTGCCTTAAATGCAAAGAGAAATAAAGTGTGATAGAAAGGTGGTGCTGCTTAAAGATGCTGTGCTGGCGCTGGATGGAATATTTTAAGATTTGTTTTCATCTAACATGAGTTAGGTTGAAGGCTGGATTCATGAGATAAAATGACATCGAGAGCTAGGTTATGCTGTTCCTATGAGTCTTGCATGCAAATCACGATGTAGACTTCACCATATGAATGATCGCAAAGTTCTTGTAAATGCAAATTCTTTATAAGCAAAAGTTAGCAAGGACGTGAATTTAACTGGATGAAGGGAAGCAAGGTTTGCAGAAGATTAGCAGCAAGCAATACAACTTCATAGTGAAGAGGAAACCAAATATTGTTGCGCTACAATCTTATGTGCTCACTGAATTTATTCATAGGTCTCTTTTAATCATTCTTCATCTAATCACTGCAGAAAATGTAACCAAAAACAGGGTAGAGAAGGAAGAATGCTCAGAACTTAATGGCTAGCTGAGCTGATGGGGAACCTGCATCTAGGCTAGTAAATAAAGCAGGTGTAATGATGAATAAAACCAGCGAGGGCGACTTTCTAGCACTAAGATCAAGTGGTGCAGAGCAGCACACATTCCCTCTTCCCTCTCCCCTGCCCAGTAGTGTGGCCTTATCCATACCTGTATATATGCCAAGAGGACACCAGCAGTCTTGGTGATGCTCAAGCCTGGTTAGTCACTGCTGTGAGCCTGGTGAAGTCATCTTGTTTTGCTGCCTCTAAGTTCCCTGCAGTTAAATACTGCTGTGTGTTGTGTTTTTTTGGGTTTTTTTTTTGTTTTGTTTTTGGTTTTGTGTCACTTGTATACTTTTCTTGTCTGGTTACCTGTGGTCTTTATAAGCATAGCTTCCATTTGATATTCTTTTGTGAAGTTGATAACTTTTTATGAATGTAATCACTGATGCAATCATAGGTTACTAAAGGCACATTGTGTTGGAAGAACCTGGCTCCATCTGTAATAACCTCAATGTAGGGATGAGGTGTATAACATTGGGCCCCCTGAAGCAGCTACTTTCTAGGCTGAACAAGCCCAGCTGCCTCAGCCTCTTCTCACAGGGCAAGGGCTGCAGAATCAGATAATCTACAAATGATTTAGCACCTGGTTTGCTACGAACATTCAGTTTGCAAAGGATGAGATGTGGTGTGATGTTTGGGTTTGTTTTTTTTCCCATGCTCTGGTCAGGCTAATTAGCAATATTCTGTGTTGGGTCTGCCCCATCCTCCAGCTTGTGTGGGGATGCTGGTGGAGAGACAGTGTCTTGGAAGATAATGAAAGGGGCATGAGCATATTCTTCATGTGCTGATGGTGGCTGGAAGCAAATATGCAGACTTTCCAGCAAGACTGTTTAATGATCAGACTAACAAGCAGAATGGTGTTTCAGGACATTGGGGATTCATTAGTGTGCTGAACTTGTAGATGTGTTACTTTTCTATCTGATGCTTGGTTTCCTAGTCATCCATTAAAAAACATGCCCTGCCCTGTCCCGCCCCCACCCTCAACTCATTTTATAGTAGGAAAGCACAGTATTGACGATGCAACAAAATCCTCTGTCTTCAGTTACAAAAACCAGTAACAAATACCCTCTTCATAATCCCGCTAGAAAAAAATCTGAACACAGAATTTCACTGACTGTTTTTGCTCACTCTGCTAGATAAACCCCTGTGGTGAGATGGAGTTAAGGCTGACATGCTTGTAATCATTTAAGAGCAAAAAAAATCACAACAGGGGATATTAGTTATCCCCCAAACAAATTCTACATATCAGAAAATTAATAACTTACTCTTCAAGGAAATCTTACTACTTCAAAATGTGGAAATACAATATTAAAAACCCAAGTAACATTGACAGTAACAATGCTGCTCCGTAACAGAAATAAAAAAAAATTAGCATTTATGGTATGAAATTAGGTGCGAAAAAAAAAAAAGACAACCTTTCTGTATCCCTTCTTTTCTCACTGGAATAAAGTGCTGATTTAAGGAAAGTTGCTACATTCATGAGCAGTGAGCATGATTTACTTTAAATCATGTGTAGATACGTTTGAGTTACTGCTCATATTTGTACTGTTTTATTCATTTGTACATGGCAGTTTTGTGCATTAAGTCTCAGTAAGAAACAGTGTTGGTGACTTATTGATGTATATTATCAAAATCAGATGGATTAATGGGGGACTAAGTGGACCAGGCATTTATTTGGTGCATCTACATCTAACATTTCATAGATGGATTTGCTAGTGCACGGAATGCCAAAGGTCTTCCAGTGCTCAGTTCCTCAGCTAATAAGCAACTTCTGATCCTTTAGCAGGCAGTCACAGCTGGCCTAAGAGGGGCAGCCGGTCAGCACTAACACACCTACCGTGTCAGTGCTAGGGTAGATGATTGCAGCCTCATGTGTTCCACCAGGCTGCAGGAGCATAGACTTGATCAACTTTTCTTAATCAAAAGACTGACTAACTTTTCTAAGGAACTCAAATGTACACAGGACTGTTTTGTGTAATTCTGTCACAGAGACTTTGCATTCTGAGTACAAAAAAAAAATTTATGTATGTTAATTGTTTGTGATTAATTTTTTCCTCTGCTGTCCATCACCCCATTTTGTGTGTTTGTTCGTGTATGTAGGAAGGTGTAGGTGCTTTCTGTTAATGTTTGCAAAGGTTTCTTGTGTCTTACAGCCCCTCAGGTGTGCCCTGGACTGAAAGACTCTGAGGTACCTTCCAGTCCTCAGAAATAATATGCATGAAATTTTAATTAATATTGATGGTGTGGAAGATTAGAAATCTCTGCTATTCATTGGGGATATAAAAAGGCCAAAACATGCTAAACTTCTTCAAACTGGAGTAATTAAACTCGATTTAACTAATGGTTTTACTTGTACAGTCTCACAGCACAGTATGTTCTATTCTCCCCAACATGTGAGCTATACTTCTCATACCCCAAAAATTCTGATCCCAGTTAAAATAAGGAGGAAGGAAGATAATGCACAGTTTCCTTGGGTTGTATGATTTTTGTGTAGGGTATGAGAAATACCAGAATGTTTGTAATATAATGTGGTTTTTTTCAGGACAAGAAGTTGATTTAGATCTAGGAAACCTATTTACTTTCCCAACATAGAGCTATACTGCTGCACAATTCTGTCCTGTCTCCCCCCACTCCAATCCAACATGTGGTGCTGAAAAATAAACACATTTTGCATCCTGGCAATGATTGTGAGCTGCTTCAATTTATTAAGTCCCCTGGGGCCTGTGTTTATACAAAAGTGGACAGAAATGGCAGGTGAGCATTTCCCTAAACTGAGAAATAATTGCCTAATTTGTGGCATGGGAATGGTGACTACTTGACAATTACAATTTTGCGGAGAATGAGACTTTCTAGTATTTATTATTTGCATTATTCAAGAGGACAGGAGAAAGAAATTACCCTCATCCCTCTTCTTCCCTCCTCCCATACTCAGAAGCCATCCAGAAGTGGAGGCGTCTCTCTGCTGGGGCACCTTGAGGAGGGGGTGCTGCTGCCTCCGTCGCAAGCCTCCAGCATGTGGGAGGGTGAGCTGGGCCCAGGCACAGACCAGAAGAGCACCTAACAATTTCTGTCATGTTTCTAGACCTCTGATGTGGTTTTTAGATTGTTGTCTGATACCATTTTGCATATAGAAGAGTAAATAGGAGCTTAAGTATGTTTCCTTAAGAAAAAGCGGGATGAATCTTCTCTTGCCCTGGCTATCGAGACAAGTGCAGACATTTGTATTTAAACCTATCGAGCTTCAGTGAGATGTAAGCACTTGTGATATGCTTAGGAAGTCACCAAACTCTCGTATGTTTTGAGACTTGTGACAATACTGCAAAGTACTGCATTGGGCACTAAGAAAATCGTACACTGGCTTAGGTTTTAAGGGAGTGCTAAAGTTTTTTAGATGGTTTTCCAATCTTGGACTGCTTAGTGGTTACCCCCTTTCTCTAAAGCCACAAAAGCCGAAAGGATTCTTAAAACGATCTCTGAAACTTGAGAATCTCTCAGGAGCTTGAGCTTGAAGAGAAACATCAGAGGCCACAAGTAGCAGTATTGTACTACATGCAAACATCTCATCATGCAGCACCAAAACAATTAATTGTCTTTGGTCAGGGAATAACGTAACATTATCTGAAATCCAGAGTGAACTCTAAGTGAGCTAGACTATCCAAACTCTACAAATGATAAAAAAGAAAAACCTCCCCCCTGATTTAGCTGTCAAAGGCAGCTTCTAGCTTCCCCACCCTCCAGTTCCTCGTAGGATACATCATTCAACATTTCAATTATAGCATATATATCAAGGAAAAGCCTCTGAAGATAAATTAACTCATTTTAATATTTTCTGTATTTAACACCTGAATAGTTTGTTACATAAAAGCAGTTAAAGGATACTGTATTAATCGGTGACATGGAGAAAGAGACGACAATTGGTGCATTCCAGGAAGCAGAAAATTTTTAATTAAAAATGCCAGGCTAATTTGTTTCACTCGGAGCCATTGCTATTGTGCTACTGGGCTGTTGCACAGTCTTGTCAGCTGTTTATCTGAATATAAATAACTGTAATTTTCACACTTGTCTCTCCCTACAGTTTGTAAGAATGGCTGGTTATAACATCAAATTATTTTTGTATCTGCTGAGCAGATTTTAATACAAAAAGTTCTCAACAGAAAATTATTTTATCTTTTATATATATAAAAAAAAGGACTTAGCGGCACATTGGAGTCCTGTTTTCAAACATGCTGTAGGTTTGTCAGGGAGCTTTAGTAATGGTCTCTTCTGAAGCTCCCTTCTCCCAGGCAAAGTCTCTCTGGCGCTGCCAGGACTGCGTGGGGGTCGATGCTCCAAGCGGCCGTGCAGGTAGTTAGTTAGCAGCTGGAAATGGAGGGAAGGTTGCTCTGAAAATGCTCCCCCATCCTACATTCTGATTGCTCTCAGAGGTGAGAGGCCAGACCAGGGATGTAGTTCTTCATGTATCAGCAAGTTTCTTTGCGCGTTCAAGGAGAGTAGCGTGGTGTTGCCTAAGCTGTTTTGCAAAACCTTGCTTTGAACACCTCTTCTGTGGCTGAAGGGAAGTAGAGCTGTTAGAACAAATAGATTGGGTGAGACTAGGGTGCTATCTGTTACGGTGTCTTGCCTTGACCCGTGCTTACATGTGAGTCCTTACAACAGAGTGTGACAGTGGAGGGAAGAGGCATCCTGTTCTGTATCAGGCTGCCAGCCTTCAGCGGTCTGTGGCTCATGGACTCCCTACATTGATGAAGGGGGGGTATGTGTGTGGTGAAGGATTTGTACCTAAGCCAAGATACTTGTGTTAAGTCTGACCTCCACTACACTTTCTTTCTCCCTGTTCAACACTTCTTCCTAATGATGATTTGCAATACTTGAGAAAACTGCAGAGTTTTGATTAGGCTGTCTTCAAGCCTTTCTTGTACATCCAAGGGAATAAGAGTCCTGAGAGGGCTTTGCTCCTTGGTACAGTTTCAAGGGCAAGTTCAGTGGGCAGGTGGGGGGCAAGCGGACTCCTGTGCATGGAGCCCCCTGGCCTGGGCCACTCTGAGTGCTGCAGAGGCCTCGTGTGGGCATAGGGGCTGCTTCTCTGCTCTCTTGGTCTCCTCTTAGTTCAGTCTGGCTGGCCATCCTCAGTTCTTGCTTTTCCCATTTGGTCCAGGGAGAGTATAGGACCAGGCACTGTGTAGTTCTTTATCTGGTGATAGTGGAAAAACTTCATCAAGGTTTCTGTATGCCAGTGTTTCAGGGGCTTCTGGTTTCATTAACCAGCTGACCAAACCCACAAGCTGTCTCTTCAAGCATGCTGATTTCAGAAGGTTTTAAATTACTGCTATTTCGGGAGCTACAGCTGCTTTTTATATTCATGTGACTAGTGAGACTGGTAATTGGACTCCCATGTAACAGTTTTCGGGTGCATAGCAAGGAAGAGCAGGTACTATTGTATCAGAAGTCTGGAAATTTTCAGAGTAATGGGTTGAACTTTCCAAAGTTGGAAGAGTTTTTATTTGGTGCGTGAGTACAATGTCAGAAAAACTTTTAATGATCGCTTTATGTAATCTCTTTCTTCCTCTGAACCGGACATGACTGAAAAAAAATAGTTGGGTTCGCATTTGTCCCAATTATTTGTGGCATTGAGTGGATGTACACACTTGAAAAGCAGCAGCAACGTGACTCTTTCACTACTGATTGTAAAAATAGCTGGAAAAAACATCTGACTAGATACCAGCATTGTCTGAATGTTATATAACTCTTTGGAAAGGTATGGCTTGGCTCTCACCTTCGGGCAAATTGACACCTATGCTAGTGTGCTGTTAGGTAAGAGAAGCTGCCTTTGGAATCAACTGAAAGTGGAAAAACCCAAACATACAGAAAAGTAGTAGCCTTTGTTACTTCCTTAGATTTTTTTTTTATGCAGGATGCCGAGCTTCTTGAAAGGCAAAAGCCTCCCGCCATCAGCCAGAGCTCTGTTGGCCTTAGCTGAAAAGGACCAGTTTTCCTCTGTACAAACTGGTACTTTCATTTACAGCCTCCAGCAGTGTTTCAGTCCTGTGCTCTCAGGAGAGCTGCTGGAATCACAGGTGTGCAAATTAATCAGGCAGTAATTGGCTAGCAGGAGGATAACAGCTTTTCTTGCATACAGCTGATCTTAACTCAATAAGGCCTAAAGTAGAAGGCTGTTGACTACTGCTGATATCGCTACTCTCTGTATTTGCAGGATTTCTAATATCTGTAGGCATTGGTTGTACTTGAGAAGCTTGATCATGAGAGAACTGAGCGATTTAGTCCTTGTCCACAGTGGTTTTGGTGACAGTATCTCATCCTCTGGAAATAAGAGGGTTTACTTCAAAATGAGTTAAAAATAACCCAAACGGTGTGTGTGTTTTAATTTAGATTCTCTTAAAGCACTGATCATTTGACTGTGCAGGTTTTCTTCATCTAACATAAATATCAAAAATGCAATTTGCCATTACATGGCAAAATTGCTGTTCTCTTTTGTATCCACTTTATGGTTATCCTTCTTGTGCTACAAGTTGCAGGCAAAAGGTTTTGGCCAGCCTTTCTTCTGAAATCTTTTTCTTTGTTTATTTTCATTCCCTACTACTCTACTACTATTTTTTTTTTTTTTTTACATTACTGGGTTTTCAACTGTCTCACATAGTCTCTGTGTTTTCAGGAAACTTTCCAGTTTTCTAATTACTCCTAGAATATTAGTTTGATCCCCAAAATGGTTACTAATGAATTAGAATGAGGTCACACTTCAGAGGCTTGCGGCACTTTTGAAAAGTGTCCTCAAAGCGCTTCTCTTTCAATATACTAGCCCAGGAAAGAGATGGGGGAAAGGAAGACTAATCTCTCGAATGTGTTTGTTGTTGGTTGCTGGGACCATCTGTGTATCCACTGAGCTCTGAGGATGTATTCTTGCGCAGGTCATAGGCCTTGGCTTTTGCCAGCTCAGAATAGTGAAAGATATACTCTTAATCATTGATTTACCATCCTAGACATGTTTTGTCTTGAAGAACCCACTAGTTTTAATGAAGTTTCTTTCATACATGAGTGTTTGTCCAAGAACTTTCTTAAGACAGAAGTGTGATATTTTAGCAGAAATGTAGAGGCCTTATAGAGGAAGGAGTTAAAACAGTGAAAAGCAAAATGAAGGAAAAAACACCCCAAAACAAGAATTAAAAGAAGTCCCACAAAATCCAATAGCCCCCCCCCCCCCCAAAAAAAAAATCCTGCCTGTCTTGGGACATCATCATGGTCATTCCTGTAGAGCTTGTGCCATGATTCTGAGTCCCTTCAAACTCTGCCCAGTGCTGGACTCCTGGGTTCAGAGATCTGGCATTTTTCCTATTATATAACTGTTGTGAAAGTGCCCTCTTCCCTAGGGCTAGCCTGAGCTACTTTTCTCTCCCTGTGTTGTAAACTGATCCCTATAGAACTGAGCTAATATATCTGTGCAGTAGTAGCGGAACACCCCCATGCTCTTGCAGGAGCTTTTCCTGGGTAGAGCCCAAAGCTCATCCTGAGGAAGGGCAGAGGTATTGGCTCAGCTTTATAGACATGATGCTGAAGTGAATGGACTAGCTCAAGGTCACTGAATAGACCAGCAGCAGATGTAGGAGCAGAACCTGCACCTCCTACACTGCCTCTGGGGCCTGTCTGTCATGTTGTACTGCTGCAACCTCTGTTTAACACAAACTACCAGCAGCTCTGTAACTGTTGAAGTCTGGCTGGATCTTCAGCATCATCTTTTGCTGCAAAGTCATGGATTGGCACCTCTGAATGAGAATAACATGCACATTTGTATAACTTTTTTTTTGAGATTCATTGAAAAACTGTAAAGTAGAAATATGTTAACTCAGGGGACTGGGATGAGAATCACATTAATATCTGTGACCAATGCTGTGTTACCTATGAGACCCCAGAAGAATTAACTCCGGTTGTAGCTATGGCTCATGTCATGATAGTGATGCTCTGTCGCGGTTTGCTGCAGGTCCCTCTCAAGGCATGAAGTTCCATGGAGAGGGTGAAGCATGATGCAGCCCAGGGCTGCTGCACTGTGCTGACATGGTGCGTGGAGCCTCTGGGCTACGGGAAATGTGCCTTTGTTTGCATTTTCAGCCCCAGCGTGTGTCACTATTACAGCAGAGACAGGATCAGGCCCTGGGAAGCCACACTGACGGGGGCTGCCGCAGCTCCTGCAGCATGTATGGCTCTGCCTGCCCTTGCTGTGTGGCAGGGACGAGGAGGGATAAAAGGGGAGGACAGGGGCAGCAAGCAGCACTGTCACCAATTCTCCTTTACTCCAGTGAAGTGAGATTAAAGAGGCAGGTTAATCAAAAAGTATCAGGAAATCTCCCATTCTGCAAGGAATTCAGGAAGGTTCTAATGGCAACAGATAATCACGTGAAATCATGTTGTTATAGCTTAACTACATGCACTGAGGTGCCCCTGTGCTTTCATGAATCATAAAGCTTTACAAAGCTTCTGCTCACACTGAGTGTTTGCTTTCCTTCTATGCGTGTCTCCGTATTCTTGTAGCCATCCTGTGAGCCCAACCACCACTCTCCCAAGGCTGTGTGCAGCAAGCACTCTGCGTTGTTCCTTGGTTCTGACAGTTATTGTTTCTGAGGAAGAAAAATGAGATGCATGTTCACTGCATGAAGAATAAGCAAAAAGACTAGTATTTAGTAAAAGGCATTTGCAATCCATCTCCAAAAGTAACCATTCAGAAATTATTGTGAATTTCAAATCACTTATAAGAATGGATGCTTTGTAGTATGACTTTTCAGTGGCAGGTATATAAAATTTCACAACATGTTCTTATTTAGTTATCAGTCACATTGACTTCAAAACTTCCTGGATATTGACTGAATCGCCTTTTTACTAATACAGTGACATCTCTTTATAAATCAGAAGGTTTATGGCCTTGACTCATGCTCTTTTTATTTTCCATTCATCTAAACAACCCACAGCTATTGCTAGATAAGTATCTGAATGTTCTTCCTGTCAAATGTGTGCTATCACAAAATACTGTACAACAGAACATGTTTTCCACTGCCTTTCAATTTTTGGTATAAATGTATAACCCTAGGAAGTACTAAAGGCATTCTTCCTCCTCTCTTGCTTTTCCTTTCCCAACCTATAAACTTCATTCGCTTCACTTTTGAGCATGGACGGTAAATTGCTGTAATGCAGAAATGCAGTGTCAATTGGGGTGTCTTTATGGTCTTTGGAACACAGCACCTTCAAAATGCCTTTGCGTCTGGCCCAGGGTGGTGACAATGTGTACGCTGTGATTGAGATAGGAATGTGGCGTACTTCTGTGGAAATCTTGAAGCTTTGGTTTATTCTCTCTGTGGGAAACAGCATGGTATACCCAGCCTGTCCTCAATACCAGCTGTGTACAAAAGTTAGTGACTTGTTAGTGCAGCACCACTTTCATTGATATCCTTGGTGGACTAGAGATCCAGGAGTTATATGTTGAGAGAAGTGCTTGTTTTAAAATGAAAAGAAATGACGTCCTGGAAACTTTTTGATTGTCTTAGCTTTTGCTATAGCTTCTTATAAACCCTGAATTTTGGGTTTAATTTAACTTGGCAATATGTGTCTAACTTCTCCCCTTTCCATAGCTGTCAAAAAGCCCTTTATTTATTAGTGCCTACAATGTAGTTGTTTCTGCACTTTAGATTTAAAACATGATCTTAAAAGTGGCAACCAATATAACACTGGGTGTCAGCAGCACATCCATCATGTCAGAGCACTGTTTAGGAAGACAAAACCGATGAGATGTTATTCTAGCAATATTTACATGTCTCCTTCTCATACTTCATTTCTATGAAATCCTTTGCTGTTTAGTGTCTGTCTAGAGCTCCACTTCCTGCAGGTGGAAACAGGTGCTGTGTTCAAATTACATCATTGTGCCAAGCACCTCAAGGACATTGCTTTACTGCAAAAGGAAGTTTTAGAGGTTTTATCCTGACAAGAGCCATGGGGTTTTTTGGGTATTAAAAGATGTGAAAACATTTAAAAGTCAAACAAAGGTCCTTAAACAACATTAAATCCTTTCCCAAATCTGTTTTTACTTAAATCTTTGACCAGGATTTCATATTTCTCTGATATATCTCATTGGATTATTAAGGATCTCTGTAAGTCTTTTTGTCCTCCCTGTGTAACACCTAAGCCTAGGGTAAGATTTCTATCCTTTATTGTGAATGTGAACTTTTTATTCAGAAGAGCCATCTGATGAGTCATTTTTTTCATTCTTCCAGTGGAAATCAATGTTTTATTGTCTATTTCTGGCATATATCCTTCTTCCAGGATCTGGGTTAAAAAGAATGATAATGTTATTTTTCTGTCATAGATCTGTAGTTCTTAAAGGGAAGCTCCCTTGGAGGTAGATGAATTACAGGTAATGATTTTGTTTACTAGTCCTGTAATGCAGCAATAGCTGCATTTACTGGAGCTCTTTTAAAAACTCTGATGGCTGTATTATTTTCTTTCCATCAAAGACCAAAGTGAAATCGCATCAAAGTCAGCAGGAAACTACTGACTTCTTCAGACTTGCATTAGAGCTACAGGCACTGCAGAATGCGTCAAGGAAGAGCTTATAGCTGAACACCTTTCTTCAGAGCATCTTTAATGTTTTGTCTCTGTTAGCGGAGAAATAGCATTACGGGTATCCTCGTATTCCTTGGAAAGGCTTATTTCTTTCGATGGGGGCTGCACTCACAAACAAACGTGGTCCAGTTCAGTGCCACAGCACAACTCGTGCCCAGCAGAGGCCTTATGTGGAAGCGGGGAGAGGTGGTGATGGTGCAGTGCTTGCTCTCTGCACACTTGGTTCATTCACAGCAAGCTGGAACAGAATGCGTGGATGCTGGGCGGGGTTAAGTGGTTTCTGCTGCATCTGACTTTATTACTCTGACTTTAACGTGAACAGAGCAGCCTGCATGGTGCAGTTGCAAAGCTTTTAAGGACCTCCTGGCCCAAGCATCCATCTTCCCCTCTATTTGAAGGTGTTTCCCTATCTGGCACCAGCCCCTAAACAACGATTCTGCCACTCAGGTTGTGCCTTATGGCTCTCAGATGAATGTGTGAAGTTTAAGAAGTGCACTCTGTCATCTTTGGGCGTTGTGGTTGATTTGGGAGCCGGTTACTGGAAACCGGTTCCTGTACCTTGGTTTGATGGATCACCAGGTGGCCTGGGACACACTAACAAGTGGCAGGCTACACAGAGATAACATTTCTTGCAAAACCAAAATTCTTCTAGTGAAACAAAGGTTAAAAAACCCTGTAAAAATAATAAGGTGCATTATTAAATGTGCTAAACAGGAAGGCCTCTCCTTTGCCCACTCTGCATTTCACTTTCTAAGGGCAGTTAGCAACTGTCTCTGGTTTGCAGGAGCTGGCATCCCCTGCTCCCTCCTCCAGAGACGGACGGCCCTGTTGGTAAAGGAGGCTGTTGGGACTGCCCTAACAACCTCTTCTCCTCCCTCTCTCTTTATCTTTATCAACACCTTGTGGCTGTGACTGGGTGTAACACAGCTCTCCAGTACTGTCCATCCTTACTCCCCTGCTCTTCAAAATTTCCTGATTACTTTTAATTTGTATATACATCCATTGAAACATTCTTGGCTTTAGGCCTGTAGCTGTTCTGTATGTCTTTCTGAATCTTTAAAACAGAGGAGTTTGGCTTCACATACTGAGCCCTAAGAGAAATATGGTGTAAATACAGGTAAAGATGTATAAAATTTAGTTTACTACAATGCACATTCTATAAAAAGCTGATATGAGGATACGGCTGCCAACATACTTTGGCAAACCCTTTAGAGATAAGCTTCACATTTAATATCTCTGTGTGTTTTGTTAATGACCAGCTTCTAAGGAAGGGCAGAAGCATAAACAAGGCCTTCCAAGGATTTACTTTGGAAAATCTGGGGTTCACAGATATACATAGAATAAATAATATGGGGAGAGGAAGAGGAAGTCTAACTTCAACAAATATCCTTTAAGTGAATTAAAGCTATTTGTACCATTCAATGGCAGATGAAGCACTCTTTCCAGACATGAGGAAAAAAATTGTCATAAATATCTCACCCTTTTTAAAAGGGAAATTACAACTGTCTTCGTGGCATTCTGGTTTTTTTCCCCTCCTTGATAGTAGCACCCATAGTACAGATAAGCTAACTGGACATTAACTGTGCTTGCTCTCTTTTCTTCATTCTGTCAAAGTTTCATATGGCTGAGACTGAAACTTTTTACTGTGTCACCACAAAAAGACAAGGTAGATAGGGTGCCAGGCTGTCCCTTTGCACTTAATGACAAATGAGAATGCCAGGTAACGTTAAGGCTAGGGACTGTTTAATAATGACCTTTGTAGCTATCTAATGTTTCTTGTCCTTTCTGTATTTCTTATTTTTGCCAAAATACAAGCTGTGTGATGGGTAGCAGAACACGATGCCATGCATTTATACATACCCAATCTGATTTTTTTTTTTAATATGTGCTGAAGCTGTCTTGTTAGCAATGGAAACTCTGAAGTGAAACTCAAGTTGGTAACATCCTAAGCACTTAGCTTAATTTAGAACACCAGAATTAGGGCCACATACGTAACCAAACCTGAAAGACTCTATATGTGCTTATCTTGAGGTATCCTAGCATCCTGATGACTTCTGGCAACAAGAAAATCTATGCCAACTGAGACAAACCTAGTGATCTGAATAGGAAAATATCTGAGGCACCTCTCCTCTCTTTAAGTGCAAGGGAGAAAATTCTACTAAAAGCTCTAGCTACTTGGCAGAATATGAATGCTGAAATGTCCGTATGTTAAGCTTGCTCTCCTAACAAGCTTGTCATGTATAAATCTGGATTAATATATCTGTGGAAATAATTGCACACTGTCACAACAGTAATATAGATGGTTTAGTAGTTTTCTGAGAGTTTTTGGATTTGTGGGAAAATTAAAGATCGTGCCACTGTTGTTCTTTCAGTACTTCTGAAAGCACCCTTTATCTAAAACTGGAGTGTTGCTGCTCTGAAACAGGTTTTCTTTCCTATACATTTTTGCTCCTAAAGTATGTGCTTTGAAAGGATAGATTTTGAATATTTTTATCTTGAAAACAGTATGTAAGAATATATAATTTCTTTTTAAGTTACCTTGTTTATTCAGTTTTTTTTTTTTTCCAAGTAAGTGTGCCTGGAATGTTCCTGATGAGTTCCCAAGTTCTAGGTGGTTTCCTTAACTGCAGGTTTCTGCAATACAGAGATGGAATTCCAGCTCTAGTTACCTTTCTAGTAGCACATGACGATTTTTGGTTGGCTCATTTCAGTTATTTCATCTGTCACGGAGTCTGACAATGTTTTGTCATTAGTATTTTGTGGTTTAAGGACAACTTGTCTTACGTGTCTGTACATAACAGGGACACTTAATTTTTTTTTATTTTGGTAGCTGGTATTTGTCCAGCTGACTTTTATGAGTACCTTGTAACTGTTGCCTTTTTGAGCTGGCCCTCTATCTTAGCAGATCTGGACCTCAAGACTGTAGAAGGTGACAGTATAAACCTTGGGATACATGGGCAGGTGGAAGAAGTGAGGGAGAACTTGGAAAATGAGCTTTTAAAGGTAAATTGCTTTCAAGGAGAATTTCATTAAAGCATTTATTTTTTTTAACACAAGTGCTTGGAAAACCATTTGTTTTGATCTGTGGGACCTTATTTAGATTAACAGTTACCCTAAAACCGTAATAACCATTATAAAAATATTTGTGATCATTCCCATCCTGAGAGTTTGGGAGTAATTGGATTTGTCTGGGTTGCTGTTAGTGAAGTGCTCACCTACAAACACCTGGGACCAGGAGCTCTTAATTGGGCCTCAGCTGGCGTGGTGGAGCCCCACTTCCCTGTGGCTGTGGGAGCAGGGGGGGCTGGCGTTTGCAGATGGATTAGCTGTCCCTGTTCCAGTTAATGATTTTCTCTTTCCAGCTATTTCCCTGCATTTGTAGTGCTGTAAAAGAACTGCACAGGAAAAAAGAAAAAGTGCAGTCATGTTTTAGCAGGGGGAGAGCCTGCGTTTTTGTATGTTCAGTATTTTTTCTCAATGTGCAAATGTGCAGGCTGGTAATACGGACCTCAAATACCAAGTTTTGGCCCTAAGAAGCCTTCATTGAGGTGGGTCATAAATCTCTAAAGAGAGATCATGATACAATTGCTGATGCAACCTGATTATATCACTGTGAATGGAACTGCCGAAATACAATTAAAGAAACTGCTTATATTCTCTGTCTTCCAGGCAGAATACTATTGTTCATGTTGCTACCATGCTTTTTATTTTCTTGGTGACAATTGATTTAATATAGTGTTTGGAAAACGTATGGGCTTATTCTCTCAGTGCTGATTTATGACATGATAAGGAAGTGCCAAACTTTTTAGCAATAAAACAGATCCTGTGCAGCGTGCTATATATGGTCAGCATTTCATCCTCTAGTCTCTAAATACCAGTGGATAGACTGAGAGAATTGCTGTTGGCTGCTGTTTGCTAGAGATGCATTTAATATAGGTGATGTGTGGCAGTTCTTTGGCTGATTCTGCTGTTGCACCTGGAGTGTGGCAAGGCAAAAAAGCTCACTGCAGTTCTGCTCTGTGTTTTGCAGAGTCTCAAACTTCATACAGCCTGTGGACATGAGCACTGGCTTTGCTGGGGAATGGTGATGGGCTGTGCATGTGTGGGGATCTTGGTGTGGACTTCACATAGCTCCTCTGCCTCGTGTCAGCCCAGGAGATAATATTCCCTTGCTTCCCTGGGAACATTCATGTAGGAAGGGTCTAATCCAGAACTCATTACAGCCAGTGGGGAAGGGGCTGCAGGACTGGGGAGATATACTGGTGCATTTTAGTCCTTGTCAGGTAGGTCTAGGAAACAGCGGTGCAAAAGGGTGATCTGAAACAGAAACGGAAAACTTTACTGTATTGCCATGAGTATTATTCTTGCTTCCTATTTATACTTTTAAAGATGATTTTTCTGAAAGACAGTTTGTTGTGACTAAATAGTTAATGTTAGAATATGGATTTTCAATGAAGTTAAGTAATTATCCAAAATTTGGCCTTTAGAATTTAATGATATATCTAGTATATCACATGAACAATGCACAGCTCTTGCATGCATTAGGTTGGCTCCTTAATTTTACAGTTGATTTTGCTAAACAGGCTTGAATAACCTCTTTACTAGATTCATTTTGACTCAGGTTTGATCTGACTTTTGAATAGAAACTGGAATTAAACTTATGCAGAAAACTGGTACTTTAAAATAAATTGACATTAAATCTAATGAATAATGAAGCAAAATGTAATAAAAATATATTTCCCATTTTCGTTTAACATGTCATCTAATTTATTTATTTTAATAATTGAATTTTTAAAGACCGTATTATCAGCACTTGGTGAATTGAAATTATGATTCCTGGACAAAATATCTTTCTGTAATTTTGAATTCTTGAAGTCATTTTTCATTAATAGATTACAGAAAGGAAAAAAATCTCTGAATTTGCAAATCCTAGGTGCTCTTTTACTTTCAAAGAATTACATATTAAACTGTGTGTGTGTGTTAAAGAGAATATGTTCATGGAACTAGCTGGAGAGAGAGCTAAAACATTAAGGCTGGGTTTATTATATACCAGCTTCCAGCTCAGATGCTTAAACAGTGACTCCCTTACCTCATTTTCTTCATAAACTTTGTCAATAATGTATTGCACTTGAATATTACCATTTGATTTGTTAATTTACTTTGCTTCGGTAGAAACTCAGTAACATTAAGCACTGATGAATATTTTCATAATATATTGAAGTTGCTATTTATAAAGAAAGATGCATATTTTTGATTTGAAATGTTTTAAATAAAAGCATCTTCTCTTATTAATTGTTAGGGTGGCTGTGAGTCCCTTGAATTGGTAAGTGCCAATCATTAGATCACCAAAATCCAGTCACAATTTGCTCAGTTCCAGAGCAACAAATTGCCTTGCTCTCCTAAACCAGGGTATTTATGCATATAAAATTAAGCAGATGCCCAAGTACTCTGTTGTGCAGCAGAACTGATGTTTCTTGCTGTCACTGCTTATTGTGGGGGTGCCCTGGCAATAGCCATTGGTTGGGCAGAGGTTGAGCAAGCGTCTGCTGAGAGACCTGGGCAGCCCAGGGGACTGGGGTAGGGGGAGGATCTAAAATCAGCCACCCAAAGGGGTGATGTAGGGGAGTCTGAGACACACTTTTCTTGGAGGTGCTCCATGGAAGGGCGAGAGGCAGCAGATGCTTGAAGCAGAGACTTCCCAAGGGCCATTTCTAACACCTGGTTCTCCTTTCAGTGGTTTTGGATTAGGGCTCTGCTGCTCCCATCTGTGGGCTTGCAACTGGCTGATGATGCTGGGCCCTGCTACCCTGTCACCCTGAAATTCTATGGATGCAAATTTCCTTATTTTTCAACCTTCGGATTGTGGTAACTTTTGTATTTTGTCTGTGTGCTGCCAAGTACTACTGGAAGTATCATTAATCCATAAGGATTTATTTAAAGCCATTCTCTCTGAGGCTTGGAGGAAGTTTTCTCAATGTTTACCAAGCTGAATGTATAATAAGCACTTGTATCACTGAATTCCTAGTGGTATGTATTTGCCAATGGGATGGCAAATATCGTTGCAAATCAGCTTCCTTTATGAATGGCTTTGTATTGACTGTCACTTCTAGTTTTGGTGGTTTTGTTTAAGAGCATTGCACAGATAATGGCATTTGGCCCAGAGGAAAGATGCCTCAAAGAGTAATGGGAATTTCTTTAATGAGTATCATTATTATTTGTAATGCACTGACCTGGTCATGAATCAGGTTTCTATTGTGTCCTGTAAAACCACAAAAGGGCAAAAGCAGTCTTAGTTTTAAAGAAATTCCAACCAGAGCATAGGTTAAATGTTAACAGAGCTGACTATCAAAAGAACAAAGCATGTTAATAAAATAACTTTTGGGGGACAGGAAGGAAAACAATTCTTCATGATTTAATTAAAGAAGCAAAGAAATCAGCTGTTCTGGAGCTGAGGCTGGTAGTATGTGCTAATGTTTCTCTCTTGTACAGAATCCACATTTGACCTTTCGATAGAATACAGTATCTCGTGGAAGAGAAAATGTCTCATTAAAAGTGAAAGTGATAGATAGCATCTATTAATCAATGGTATGGAAATTCTTTAGGCCTCAGACTTGGTGTTTAGATGCATCTCTTGGGAATCAATATTGTTTCCAAGTAACTAAACAAAATCAATAGGAGACATAGATTTCATTTTGGTTATAAATCATTAGTTTTCAGTGTTTCTGAACCTTGAACTGCAAGTAAAATCTTTATAAAATTACCTTTTAAAGAATAAACAGTACTCAGGAGACCTTGACATGTTATGTCATTTGAGATACAGCACCTTGCAAGCATCTAATTCATTAAGAACTGCTGCTCTTGTGGTCTTGCAATGCACTGTTATTGCAAATAGGCTGCAAGCAGGCTTCTGGTTGAAAATACTCCATTAATGCCTTGGGGATCTGTAGCAGGATGAAAAACAATCTGAGATTTTTCTCTCATTCCTTCCTTGTGTCTTCTCATCCTTCTACTCTTCGGAGTATGCTCTTGTAGAAACTGCTGATATAAAACACCAGGCTGTCAGCCTTGTTTCAGCCATCGTTCCCTTTTCCCTGACACTCTCTTCTTCTATAAATCCCTCCCCAAAATGTTGCATCACATCTGGTACCCTAAAACCCACTAACGTTACCAAAGTGTTATTACTGCTTTGCTTTTGCTTCTGCTGTGGCTTGGAAGAGATAGTTTGTTGTGGCTGTTTTCTCAGAAACAAGCAAAATATGCCCTGAGCAGTAGGGATGTAAAAAAGCCAAAGGAGTAACAAAAAAGTACTGCCTTGAGTCACTCCTGGAGATTTAGATCGGACAACAGTTAAAGACTGAAGAAAACAAAGCAGTACAGAGGCTGGGGAGAGCAGAACACAAACTTCTCTTCAGGGAGCTAAGAAGCCAGTGAGTCATTTCTCCTCAGGGACAGAAATGAGGGCTGTTTGTTATGCACAAATAAGAAAGTGAATTTTGGGACACTCTCTATACTGCACTGCAGCATTACACAGTTGCTGTCCTGTGTGGTTTCATTGAATTATTATGCTGAAAAGTTAGCACATACCCCACCCCCCTAATTGAGCACCTGACCTATATTACTCAGAATGGGCCTATTGTGGAATTACATCCTCATTAGCTGTAACCTGCAGACCATTTTTCCTGCTTCCCATCACAAAAAGCCTAATCAGTGTCCTTGGTTTTCTCCTGTTAGATGATTCATACAGAGATGAAGGCATTGTTATTTTATCTTGGCTAATGTATTTACAATGCTGTGTCCACCCCATTTCTAAAGTTAGGTTTGTTTGAAAAAATATACTGTGGGAAAAGAAAAACTAAAACTGGGTGACAGAACTTTCAGTCTTCTGCTACAGAAGGTCAAGAGTGCTTAATACAGATTTGAATCTTAAAGTGTAAAGGAATTTTCTTTGAAATTCTTACTGGTTTCATATTTGCACGCTGTTTTCAAGATGTGAATCCTCCCTACTCCTTGGTAGTGCTTCCCAGTGAATCTAAGTAGAAAAAGGAAAAAAACCAAGTCTGACTTCTAGCTGTTTCTATGCTGTTAAGTGTGCAATTAACACAAAACCAGATTTAATACTAAGAGTATCAGAGACTTGCAGCAGGAATGAAACTTCAACAAATCTGTTAAAAGCTATCAAGAGGAGGAGAGGCTGCTGGGGGAAAGTAGAGCCAAAGAAGCTCAAATTGGTGTTGAATTGAATATAGAAATAAAGTATTTGTGAATGTTCTTGTGAATAAAACCTGCTGATTTGATTTGCTGATATTGCATCCCATTTTAATCAGTTACCTGCAAACATCTGGTTGAGCTAATTCTTATTCACAAGAACAAAACACAGAAGGCAAAAGGACTAGGCAATAGGTTTCTGGGGTATTCCCACTAGAAATGACTTAGTCCTTTTAAAAAGTTGGGTTTTTTTCTTTTAATTTGCACAAAAGACTATCCAACAGTTCTACATGTAATGAGGGAGCTCTTGAAAATTGTAACCTGTTTGTAGAGCATTCATGAGTTAAAGGAAGGGAAGAGTTCTGATAAATGGTATAGATAATACAAAGGGAAAAAGTCACTCAGGTGTGACTGTCATGAAGTGACAGGTATGAAAAACATGTGGCTACCATTTTATGAACAGAGATGGTCTGGGGATATTACTACTTTCAGTTTAGTTAAAGATTAATCCAAAGTCTGTAAGAGTTAGCCATTTAATTGCAAACCTTGAGTACCAATGTATTATATGACTTTTTAATATATGATTTGTAATACAATAAATCCAACTTCTCTGAAGTTGCAGCTATTTGCAACCCTTTGAGAAGCACCACAGATGTGCAGTGAGCAGCATCAATTTACAGCAGCTTTGTCACTTCAGACATATTTAAAGTGTTTTGGTGGTTTACCTGAAAGTGCCAGTTCAAGTTTTGTATCTCTCCACTGTCCCGGTTTTATGCCAAATCAAATACTGTTTGCCCTTTCATAGCAGGCAGTGTATAGTAATGTATATTATAGTGATATAATGGTATGTTCCCTCAATAAGTAAGAGCTCTTTCTGTACTTGAAACAGTATACTTTTCTGGTCTTTGGCAGAAATACCAGGCTATATTATTTTAAATTTTGTCCTTTTTTAGATACACTGTGTGGTCTCTGACATCCATCTAAGTCCCTGTGAGACCCAGATCAGAGGGAGAGGTTTTATTAGGTCAACACCTCTTTCACCTTCTGTTGCCAGTTTTAAATTTTTCCATGTGACATGTCATATGCCCTCTCTTCCCTGAGGAGTGGAAGCCTTGCAGCCCGCAGCAGGGGAAGAACACACCAGTCCTGAAGGAGACTACAAGCCCTTGTCCTGTTTGCTCCTTGTCCAGGATGGAATTTGAGTTTATGATGTGGGCCTTCTCTGTTTACACGTTCATTTCTCTCTTGTGTTGAAGTACATGAGGAAAGGTGTGGAGTCCACATCCTCTTTTAAGGCTTGGGGGTTTTTCTTCAGCTTTTCCTGGTGTAGCTTTGTCAGTTGGGGCTGTTACTCTCATCGTGTCTCTGTTGCTCTCAGACCATCTCTCCTGTGCACGTGCACAGGAACAATTATAGCAGAAGAAAGGCCTCTTTCTTGAATAGCTCAACTCTCAAAGAACTGCTTTATACCCATATTGTCCAAATAATAGTTACTGGCTAGGGTTGTTTCTAGATCTCATAGTTACGCACTGAGAACATAAACGAGGTCTTGGGCATCTCTCTGGGTTCCCTTTGATTTTATTCTCAGCTCTGTGCTCAGTTGTCCTGTCCTGTGACTGATGTAGGGTGCTGAGGTTTGTCACTGCATTTGAGGCTTTGTTAGGTGTGCAGCATTCCTGATGAAATCAACACTAAGTGACTTTCATTCCCCTAACATGTTAATACACCTACAAGGAGTCTTTGGTGGATGTGCTTTGAGGGTTGGAGGCATCATTTCCAGGACTGAATTTGTAGCCTTTGCTGCCCATCTTTCCTCCAGACAGATGGTTTTTCCTGCCATTCCTTCCTGCAGGGAGACAGGCTGCTTCTCCCTGGCTGGACGTTCATCTTCTCCAAATCTTGCTCCAAGTTCCACTTTATTTCTCGCTCCTGTGCCTGAACTACCCAAACAGAAGTTGTTGCTATAGATATCAGGCTGCATATTGTAAACTAAGATTGCAGCTCCAGCTTCCAGTCACTGTCCTTCACTTGATTTCTGCCTACTTTCATGTTCTGTGTCTTAATTATTCGTTAAAATACCAAGGGGAGATGCTCTCTCTCTCTCTTTCTCTCTCTCTCTCTCTCTCTCTCTCTCTCTATATATATATATATATATATGGGAAACATTAAGTTGTACTTATTGAAACTGAGTATCCCAAGCCCAGATCCTGGAAAGACTTTTGCATGTATTTATACATTGTGGGTGTCTTCCCTGGCTGCAAGGAGAAGAGATGAATGTATACATGCATGTGGGCAGGAGACTGCAGCAATCTTTGTAACACACCATGCAGGATCACCATTTATGAGTCTTTACATTTATAAAGGTTTTTTACTTGCAAGAGTAGTGGTGAAAAATATTACTCTCTTTTCCCCCTCAGATTGGTAGTATAATGAGTCACAGCAGTGTTTGTTCTTACAGATTCCTTTGCTAAGGCAGTATTCCTATTGCCAAATTGTTTACTCTTGCTATAGCTTCATGTTCTTATATGTAGATGTAGAAAAGAGACCACCTTCAACCCTGCTGAAATTTGATTTTGGAACGACCCCATTCTCTTGAAGCTTGAAGATGGTACTTTGTAAATTAATCTATTCTCAAGGTCCAATCTAATCTACCAAGTGGGAATTGAAGGAACCTGTTATAAAAAGCTGATGATAAAGTCCAAATAAGGTCACTGTAAAATTCACTGTGTACTTCAAACAAAGAGAAAGGATTTAAAAAACATTTATTTAATGTGTCATCTTTGAGACCAAAGGTACCAATTAACTAGGACATATTGCAAGTTAAGAGTTCTTTTTGCTGTCAGTAACTGTCATACAAGATACATTAGTTCTCTTACAGGCACTCTACCACAGAAATTTCATGCCTCCCATAAATTTAAGCATGAATTATTGTGAGAGAAATGCATGAGGGCTCCTACTAAATAATACGTGTTACAGTTAATACAATCATTTCTTTCATGACCTGGTGAAACTAATGACAAATAAATGGTAGGTCATCTTGCTGGTAGTAAAGCAAATATATTCCCAAATGGTTTTGGAGCCAAAGAGCGAGCATCATTACCTTTGACCTAATGTCCAGCTGTATGTTGCCTCTTCACTTACTGTCTTAATCCTAAATTGATCTCAACTTGAAATTGGTTTACTTGAAAAATATTTTATTACATGCTAGAGTTACTAAGTTTGATCACATTTTCCTGATCAGGTAAATTTTAGCATCTGTTGTCACTGATTTCTGAAGTTGGAAATGGAATATGCCTACATATGAGTGCAAACTTCAGCTGATGGGACTTTCCTAGCCTTCACCTTTATTCTTGCATTCATGAAAACTGATAAAAGCTTTGATCAGAAGCAAGTCAATCAAATAAGAGGTAAAAATCCCACAAGAACTTTTACCTTTGTTTGTGTCACATTTGTATCATTTTTGATTTAAAGAATATTTTGTTTTTCTTACTACTCTAGTAGGAAATCAAGAATAGGTGGTTTTTCATATCCCAGAGACTTTTACTGTGAGAGGAGTGGTAGTGTCATGGAAACCAACAGAACTTTTCCCATTACTTGCATTTTTCTACTAAATGTGTTGAACAAAGAGGTCATTCTAAAAGCATTTATTTGTCAAAGAGAGGAACAGTGAGACAGACAAGTCATCTTCTCAAATCTATAGGAAGGACAGCTGAGGCTTAAGGAGCCAGCCAGTTGGAGGAATAGCAGAAGTTCAAGCAAAGAATTGCATCCATGCTTGATGCAGAAATAGGTGTCTAGAATTGGTTTTATTAGGAGGAGAGAAATTTTTTCATTCCCACTGGTACTGAGCTAAGGACTTCTGGGAAGCATCGCCTGGTATGTGTTCCTGGATATCCAATATTTATGTATTGGGAATTTATTTGTCCCAAAGATTTTAGTGTTTGATACATGACTGAGGCACTCAGGTGAGCTCAATTCACCTCTAGCAAATTCTCATTGGGACTGATAATATAGAGCCCTAAACTGCTATAGAATTTATCAGCTGCTCTGACTAAGCAGTAACATTAGCAAAACTTAAATTTGATATTGTCCTACCTGTGTCCTAAGAGTCAGTTGAACCAACTTTTTCATATGGGACTATGTAATTCAGTGGGATCACTTAAGGAAAAAGAGCAAAAATAGTTTCACATCTTGACTGAGCAGAAGTAACCCATCTGGAGATGTTTACCCTGATTGAAGCAGTAGAGGTCTTCTGACAAGCAAGCCTCATGGTTCACCTTGTATCATCCAGGGCGGGACTTGAGATTCTCAAATGCCTCTTTTGGTAAAAAGTGATGGGAAAAATAGCAAATGTTCAGGAGCACAAAAAAGCAGAAGAATGGCTCTGTAAGCATGGTTAGAGGTATATAGGCTCTTCTTGGTCTTAAGTGGGACACCCAGTTCTGTCAGCACTGGTGGCTATTAGGTATTAGCTGTCAATAGCTACAGTACCTACTCCATCTGCAAGCATATGCTAAAGCTGGAGATGGTTCTGCTATTATTGCTTATGCTAGGTAGATTTAGACAGCATCCTCCCAAATGTGATTTTGTTGTTGTGAGAGAGAAGGTAGGCACTTTTGCTGTAGATTGTGCAGGATTATTGATTTCAAATGCAACGTACACAGACTTTGATAAACTCCAAGAGTTTTGGAGGATTTCCTTTACTTGAAGTCTCTTGTCAGGTTTAATCAGTCTTGAAACAATTTAAAAGAATATTTCTTAGGCTATTCTTAAACCCAGGCAATAGAATAAATATAATGTAAAAAAACCCTCAAAGAAGCCCTAAATCCCTGTGCTTTTACATGCTATTTTCTCCTTTATTGACAACAAAAGTATAGAAACTAGTCTTAGAGTAAAGCTATGCCATTTCCCATGGTGCTGTGGCTCTTTCCCTAGGCTGGATGTGTACCTACAAGCAGAGATGCCTCAGGTGTTGTATATGTGGTGCTGTCACCACCACAGTGACAGTAGCATAGACACTGGTCTCGATTTTGCATTAGCAGCAGCTCTGCCCAGCGCAGCGTCTTCATGCCAGGAGTGCTTCCCCAAGCACTACTGAGGTAACACCTCACACAAAGGAGGTAATTGAGTTTGGCAAGGAAGGGGAGAGGTAGCGTGCCCTTTGTCAGGAAGCTCTTCTCTTGAACTCTTCATGAGACAGTGGGAGATGAGGAACAACAAGTATTTGTTTTATAACTGAACAGAGATAGTAGTGGTCACAACGGCATCTATTTTCATTTCCTCCACTATCATATGCTTCAAGTAAATATATCCTGGTAACTTGTTGGGGCTACCACTGGGTCTGCAGTACGTGAACAGAAGTGAACAAGTCTTTGCTCCCAAACCTTTTTTTTTTTTTTTAAAATTTAAACTTTGATTTTGAAATGAAAGAGCGGGCAAGGATAGAAGGAGGAACTGAGATATAGGGACCTGCTCAAGACCATCTAGGAGATCAGTAGTGATGGCAAAGCTTCCGTCACCTGAATCCTAGACCACTGCCATGTTTACTGTTGAAAGTAGTGTTAGAAAAGAGCCAATTTTATTAGCAAGGCTTTTCCTGCATATTATTTACTGTTTCCCCTTTCCTGGCTTTTTGCAAGGTCTTTAGGAAGCAGTTAGGACAAATATTTGAAATTATTTCAAAGTATTTCCAAAGTATTAACCAAGTATTTCCTCCTTGATTTTCCTTTTGTACTCTTCTTACTTTCATGGGGCTAAGCTCCTCTCAAAACATTTAGATGCTTCCCTGATCAACAGTCTTCAAACTTTTCATGACTGAACTATATTATATTGTTACATTGTCTTTAGGAAGCAGTTAGAACAAAAATTTGAAAAATCCTTAGTATTTCCTCCTTAGTTTTCCTTCTTTACTGTTTTCTTCTTACTTTTGTGGGGCTAGGCTCCTCTCACAACATTTAGACGCTTCCCTGACCGACAGTCTTCATACTTTTCATGACTGAATTATGTTACATTAGCTGTTCCACACAGACATTGCCATGATCGATAGCATAAAAATAAGACACTGCTACAATTCCCACTGAAGAAAGATTAACTGCCTCTATAGACTTCAAAGAACAGGAGGAGATGAATGGAGACAGGAAAATAGGCCAGTTTACCCCCAAATGCATAGAATATACAAAGGGCATCTCTTATGCCAAATTCCCTGTTGTATATTTGAGAGAAAGGTTAGAGGTAGAAGGTGTGTTGTGAGTGCACAAGTCTGTTTTCTGTGAACACTGATTTGGCCTCTTGCTATGAGTGGGTGTTTATGCTGATCCTGGGAGGTGGTTCATGACAAAAGGATGGATGTTTTTGGTGCTGTTGCTCAATTCTGAGTGCCCTTGACAAGTAGGGAGATTAATGAGTTGAATGCAACAAGAATGTATCAGGAGGGTATTTGTTCCTTGGAAAGACGAAGAATTTAAAATAAGAATACTTCGGGTGTACGTGTGTCAAGACGCTCACAGGATGCAAAGATGAGGGGGAATCAGTAAGACTACAAAATTAGAAGTGGATGAAGGGGAGTTCCCAAGGTTCCCCTTGGGCACCGCTGCCCTGAACACTTCCACAGCACTGTGCACCTACCTAGAGATCAGAGCACCATACTGTTACTACTGATTCCTGCCATTTCATGAGGCTGATAAATGTAGAATGGGAATTGTTTCACATCCTCAAGAAACATGGGCCTTGGTAACTGCTGAATGATGCACTGGATGCTAAGGAGCAATGTGAGGTAATCTGTGGGGCTGGGGGCTCACAGAGTGCAACTCCAATGGAATTGAAGGTAGGCTCTAAGACTGGTCATTATACTTTGATAAAAATGATTGAGAAATTCCTTTTGCAATGGTGTGAGCAGTC
This sequence comes from Athene cunicularia, assembly GCF_003259725.1. Taxonomy (NCBI): domain Eukaryota; kingdom Metazoa; phylum Chordata; class Aves; order Strigiformes; family Strigidae; genus Athene; species Athene cunicularia. The sequence continues at coordinate 5,733,520 of NW_020799100.1, forward strand.
AGGGCCCTAAATACATCAACAGGCTTTGCATGTGTTTGGCTGCTCGAGGCCAGCTCTGACCCTTTGTCTGGAAGAGCTGTGGGGAAAAGAGCTGGTGGAAATCTCATCTGGAACTTTTGGTTCAGGAGGTGTTTGTAAGCTCAAACATGTTGCCTTTGGCTTTTGCATGAGCTATGCCTGTGCCCTGACAGTTACCACGCTGGTCCTGACCTTGTCTTGCTAACTCGACTTCTTGGCTTGACCTGCTGACCAGCCTCTGGTGATCACTGTGGCTGCCATCATGAACCTGCTCTGATCTTCTTGTTTGGCACTATGGGGCAGTGGCCTTATTGAGGAGGTTGCTGCCCTACCTGTTGTGGTGTCACCCTTGGCTCCTGGCTCACCGCTTGGCTGCCTCAAAGTCCTGGTGGGTAGTGCTGTGGGAATTCAGGATCCGTGTCCTCTGTGGCCTTGTGTGAGCTACTGTTGTGTCCCACATACCTTGACTGAGAGAATGAAGCAAAACATGAGCTTTGTGTCTAGTTTGGATGGCCCTAGGACACCTGGAGGTGCAAGCTGTGATCTGCTGTCTTGTATCAGCTGGGGTCTGTCATGTCTTGCGCAGACGAGGGAGACGAGTGACAGATTTGTAAATCCCCAACGGAGTGGACAACAGCGAGACAAGTCTCAAAGTCCAGACACAGACATTTATTAATTTCCCATAATTGGCTAAGTATGTAATGATGTAGTATGCCTTGTATTGCTTAATGGTAGTAAAGGAAAAGGGGGAAAAGAAGAGGGATGGAGAGAGGTAGAAATAGAGATCACCTGTCTGGGTTCCTGTGTCAATCCCGCCAGTGAGGGTTCAGAGTCATCTGCCATCTTTGCTTCACACTCCTCCACGCTCCCCTTCTTGCCCCCCCCTCAAGTTATACCCACTTTCTTTGGGTCTGTCCCCTAGGTCGACCCACATACCTACTATCCCATCTATGGGGAGGGGTAAGGTGTTTCGTGGGATGATGCAATTATCATGATCTTGTAATCTTTGTTAGCATATTCAGGGGTGTCAACTTTAATATGCATTTTGTGAATAATGATGCAAAGGTTGTTCATCAGACAGATGGCCCTTGAAACTTTAGCAGGTGCACCGGAGCAGAACTGTCCTGTCTCCACAGGACTCTCCCTGCGTTATTTGGGCAGTATTATCAGCTTCAACCTCCACACCATGCACTCTGTGACTATAGTTTCATTACTTGCAAGTGTGTGAGACATTCCCTAGTTTGGAGGGCCTGTTTACACCCCCCGCCCCCTTCTTCATCTATTTCTCAAGCTGTTTATCTCAGTCTTTGTTTCTCACAGGTCTGTTTCTTTCAGGCCCTGTTTTTACAAAGTCGTCTCTCAAATTGTCTCCTAGGAATTGCCTGCAGCAAAGGTTGGGAGACCTGCCTATCCTCTACAGTAGCCTGAGTGCAAAGGGTGAAAAGGGGGTGGAAGAGTAGTGAGAATCTGTCTTACTGCAATTGTATTAATCCGGTCTGTGCAGCACTTACGTGGGAAATGCTCTTGGCTTTGTGTGAGGATGTCCTTTCGTAAGAATTGGCCTTAACAATGCTAACGCTGCCATTTGCTAAGAATCTGTTATTTTGCACCGAAACCCCCGAGTGCATAAATGCTGAAGGTTTTGTGTTTGATCTTGCTAATGACCTACAGAAGAGTCGTTCTTTCTGCCCTTGCACTTCTCGTTCTTCAATTTATTGAAAGAACTACATTTAATTTCAGTCAAACAGCTGCTGTTTTTTTAGAAACATGTACGTTAGACATCAGCACTTAGAACTATTAAATATAGCATGATGTACCATTTAGTGTCCTTGTGAACTTTTACTCTCTGCCTGATGCCTGTAACTGATCAAACATGTTTTGGGTGTCCTGCACCCTCCAAGAATGAGTGAGAAACTCCCTTTCCCTGTGCTTTGGAAACAAAGTCCTGTCTTTGGTTTTCTCTGATGTTAGCAGCACCAAACCTGGATTTTGCAGTTATCTTGTTATGAATATTTCACTATAGGATCTTTGTCTGCTGAGTGAAATTCGCTGCGTTGACAATGGCTATCTGTAGGTTTGCTCCACATCACTGAATACATGCCCACGTGTGCCAGCAGTGGTACAGAAAAGAATATACTGGTAGTTCTTATGGCACCTGACTCAGCACTGTGTTGAGCTGACATAGACATATGGCTTCTAATGTGGCTTTTGAGATCTCACTTGGGCATCTCTGCACGGTGCTGTGTGCAGCCTTGTCATAACGAATGACTTAGCATATGCAGAAAATCGAACAGTATCTAAACCCACAGAAATTTCCATTCCTAATTGGCAGCATGGAGGATGTTTACGTTTTATCTCCGTTCAAACCAAAGGAAGGTGGAATCTGACTGTAGGGTAATGTGTCTGTGAGTGCATGTGTGCTCTACCTTGAGTACTTGGCAGAAGTACTGAAAAAGGAGCTGGTTTTAGAAGACATAATGTGAGATAGGCAATGGAGTAGAGAAGGGTGGGGAGAGTATAGGTCCAACACGAATTTCAACTTCAGTGGTTTCAAAGTATGTCTTTTGAGTAAAACTCAGTTTATACACTAAAGTGTGATTTATGGCTAAGTTTAGATCACATGAATTAGGGTAGAGTTCAAGGCAAGACAATATTTCCCATTATTTATGAGCAGCTATGCATTGTTCTGTAGGATCCCACTTTTTAAAAGATAGAATATTATTAGAGGGCTGTTTTGATATTTCCTACAGTGTTTAAATCTGAGCTCTCAGATATAGCTGTATTCAATCATAACCTGGAAAGCAGTAATGCTTGTGAGTTTTAACATCAAACAAAGCAGTATTTGGAACTGAACAGCTGGCCATCAATTCCACAGCATTAATTCTGTCACAAATCAAATACATTGGAACAAAGGTCTTGTCAGCAATTGTTTCTTGCCATGTAGAGAATTCAAGTAATTCCATGTGATCATGCAGTTTCTTCACAGGAGCTGTTTGAAACCAGAATCATTAGATGCAGTACTGTGTGTTAATGCAATTAGTTTCCTACTACCACTAAGGGTTCATCATCTACCATTGACATTAATTATTCTGTTTTGGCTCATTGACTTGCAAAATCTCTAAATGATTCCTTTGTTACAAAATACCATATTTGAAGAATGTGTTTGATGAAAACACAGGTCTACTTATCTTCATATCGCAGTTGAGAACCTGTCTTCTACCCCAGAATGATTCACTATGGAGAAGAATTGGAGAGAACAGGAATTTTTGCAAATGTCTTCCAAAAGAAATTAAAGTTGTTATATTTGGAGCATGTCTACTTGTCACTCAAACTTAGCTATCTCACAGTAGAGGGCAGAAGTGAATTCTTTTCAATTTGCAATTTTCAGGCTTGTAAATTGAAAAATCCACATCTGCCCTTTCTAGCTTAGGAAGGATTGACAACAAAAGGTCACATTTTCAAAATAAATATGTTATGCATTACCCCCTATTGTATCATTATTTTCAGGTTTTATATTGGCCCACTGCAATAGTTTTCTGAGCACCCAGTAATCATCAATACCCACAACACCCTTCTGAAAGAGGGAAGTGCTATTATCTTTTGTTTATAACTAGAAAACTCATTTGTAACAAGTCTCTTGGACTTGTCTGTGACAAAACTGTCAAGTTACTGTGCAAATCGCTGGACTCCTGCTTATGTTATTTTAGCATCTTCTGCGACGTGGGACTCCACTGCTGATTGGAAGAATGAGGGTGCAGGTTTTACCTTCTTGCTCCCTCTGTGCTTTCTGATTTATTGCTGTAAAATTTTTGACATCCTAACATACATGTGAATGTTTTAGAAGCTTTCTGACTTGAGGTACTGACAAAACAAGGAAACGGTCAACAAAACAGTCAGTTGGTGCTTGACCACAAAAAAGAGCAGGAGTTTTAGAGAGGAGCAGGTGGAGAGAATGCAAATATTGTTGTCTCTTATCTTTGTGGAATGAATGAACTTGGGTTACACAGTGTTAACTAGACACCTACTTTGCTTTCTCTGAAGACAAAAAAGGAAGCTTTTCACTTGGTTCATTTTTAACTGCCAGGAGTGGTGTTGGATGGTTTCTGGTGGACAACACTATCATAGCCTGCAATTAAAATCTTTTTGTGGGATTCATTCCTAGACAGTGACAATCTAAGAAACAAATGCATGTGGGAATGCAGTTCATACCAGGAAGGAAGAAGAATCTGAGATGTATAACTTAACTGACAAGGAAGAGTCTTAGACCGACACAATCAGGCAACTATTTTAAGGGTATGAGCATCAAGCAGGAAATAATTATTCAGGATGGAATGAGGAATAAAATTAGGAAATGTAAGACTATAAAATGGTCTTTCAAAGTAGATGGGGGAGGCACATTAGAAGCAAGAGCAGCAAAATTTTACTGAAAGTAGTTTAAAAATGGACACATCTAACTAGATGAATAATGATTTTGCCTCTTGCAGTTCATGAGTGTCAGAGAGCTTGGGGTAGGGGTACCTGGCTGGTATTGCAGTAGAATAGCTGAGCGGCTTCAGTTCAGGCATGCACTTGCCCTAAAAGCTGTATAACAGGTAGTTTTACAAGACGGCAAAGATAACCTATAGAAGAAAAGATAATCTGGAGAGGAGGAATGGGTAAGAAAAGCTCATCAGGAAATGTGACTGTTCAGGCTTTTGAGAGATGGTCCAGGATGAAAAGTGTGAGTTGTGCTAAAAGGGGCAGGCTGAGGAGGGCTGGTGGTGCAGCGGGGAACAGGCAGTGCCTGGAGGCACGCAGGGAAGCTGCAGCAGACGTAACCTTGGAGCAAGTTTATGTGCAGGTGCCTTCTTCCAACAGAAGCAAATGGTGCTCTTTGGAGGGGCTTGAGTCTGTCAGCTGGGAAATGAGGGGTGGGGGGCATGGGGAGAAAACAAGAGACATTGCTTCCTGAAACAGAGAAGGCCATGGTACCTGGCTGTAAAATCTAGTACTGGGGCTGTGCTTAAACTGAGAGTTGAGAAACTCCATGCTTCCGTTCTTTTTTGTATCAGTAAATTATTTTTCATGTATTTTGGGGTATGTGATATCATAAGTTATGTGGATTTGCATGAGCTGCTTTTTATTTTTGAAGTGTTTAGAGACTGCATCTGTGTTTTAAACTTCCTAAGCTACTTGCCTGTTGCTGTGGTACCGTATATAATATTCCCAGTGGAAGAAAGTATGTGACTGGTGTAATTTGAGAGCCTGATTCTCTTCATATTCACCTCAGTTTTATACCAGGGCAACTCCAGGGACTCATCTGAGTGGGAGCAGACTCAGGCTCAATATCTCTTCAGTTTGTGATGGGAACTGTGTAACAGGATTAATAAATCATCATCCTAGCTTAAAAAAACCCCTCCAAACCTGCTTGGATAATAAAACTTTTAGTAATGAAATAATCATAGATCAGTTGGATTGCCTGAAGGTAAAAACGTGTCCATCTCTCTGCTTAATATGTTTTGCTCTTTTGCTTAACCATCCATTCATGGTATTTCTCCGCTGCAGAAACACAACTCAACACTTCTGCTGACTGGACAGAGGGTCAGATCAATGCAGGGCAAATTCCTGTTAATGAGATTTTGATTCTTTGACATTTCCAATCAATGTTTACTTGAAACGTGTGGAGGGAGTCTGATGTTAGCAATCCAGTTCTCAATTGTTTCTCAAGTAGGCAATCACAAATATTTGTCTTGTGTTTGGTTTGTTGTGTGGTTGTTTGTTGTGGTTTTTTTTTTTTTCTTTTTTTATTATTTTTTTTTTTAAATGGAAGTCATAAATTTGTGTTGCACAGTGTTAATTATCAATAATATGTTATGGTCTGCACTTCAGTGAAAGCTTGCATTTGTTTGTGTTATTGTTACCTTTCTAGAAAGAAAGTATCAGTTTATTCTACTAGTCAACCTCAATGTCTCTTAATTAGTAAGTTCTCCTAATTTAATTCCTTGGCAGTGACTGAAAAATGAACTATTCTTGCGTGTGAATGTGATGCAACCAGAATTCTTATTAAACATCAGAGGCGTGCAACCAAGGAATGTGTACACCAGTTATGCTGCTATTCATTATGTTTTGCCAGCATCTAATTTCTGGGGTGTTGCACTTCCCTGTTGTTATTCACCTAACTTTTCCAAAGCAGCAGCTCAGAGGTGAAGCCTTCCATTTCCTGGGGGAACGAGGTAGCTACTCCGATGTTAAAACATTCCTCCTTGTCCTGGCTGGGCTGTCAGGACCAGGAACTTGTGGTAATGATGGTCTGCATATGCCCAGTTAAATAATGCCCTATCTCAGAGAGGGCTGGAATGCAACGAGGTGTTGAGCTAGGACACCTACAATACAGATCATTGTCAGGTAGAGGTATTTGCTATTATATTGGAGATGGATAATATCTTCTGTACTGGTGGCCATATTTTGAGACACCTCATTTCTTTCAAAAACAATTTATAGGTGCTTGTTCTCAGGAAAACATCTTATTTGGATCCAGAGTGTGTGAAGTCATTTAGACTTGTAATACTTGGTAGTATTAACACCTGCCTAGAGGCCTAACTCTAAGCTTGAGTCTCAGACTGGGAACTAAGGGTCTAAATGGTTAACACTCGAGTACCTGACTTGCAGTGCCTGTGTTCTGCATTAGATCTCATCCTGACAATCTCCAGCTGTGGGAACTAGGATTGCTGCTGCAGCCTCCCTGTTAAACAGGTCATTTTGTGCCATTCATTATAGCTACTGCAATCCATTCTTTTGAGAAGGGTTTGTCACATCTGCCTGGCAGTGAAAGGCCTCTGCTTAAAAGTTTTATTTTAAAATAAAATGTAGCTCAAAGCCTGGTATGATAACTTTCAGTTAGTTAGAAAGAAATTTGCTGGAGGCCAGCATTTTCAGAACAGACAAACCAGCATTTGAAAATTTGGCCAGCTAGAGCTCTTCCAACAAAAGGTTGCTCAGAGATTCAAGGGAAGAGTTTTTTTCAGATGCTCTCTCTGTGGTCTGACAGGGAATTTTCTTGACCTTGCAGACCCTCTGCATAAAAGGGAAAAAGCCAAATTCTAGGAATGGGCTGACCCTCCAGCTGAACATAGCTGGGTCAGGCAGCCACAAAGCAACAGTCAGAACAGTCACATAAATTGTGATGAATCACAACTTCTGTTTCTGGAGAGAGAAAAAAAAAATCCAAATCTACTGAAATTGAAACATAATAAAATAAAATGCCTCTAATATAGGGTAATCATGTGCATTTGCCTTATGTATCATGATTTATAGTGTCTTAAATGTACTTCCAATTTCTGCTGCCTTTTTTTCTGCGGTCTTGGAAAACTGATTGTTTGAACCTGGCTTTGAGAATAATGTAATGCAGCCAGTGTAGCTCTGCTCCCAAACAGAACCATGCTTTTTATTTAGATGAAAATATTCAATAAACTCCTTTTGTGCTGGCTTTGCCATCTTTCAGGATAAATAAGTTTCCAGTACAATTAATAGCTAACCAAAAATGAAGAATACTTGTTTGAGGTCTTGATGGAGGAAATAATTCTCGGAGAATGCTGCAAATTGCTCTGGTAGTATCTTTTCAGAAATATAATACTGAGCTGCAGTTGTAGTCAATTATCAGCTTTTCTCTACTATGCTTTGATCCTTATAGCAATTTTTTTTTCTTTTGCTAGTATGCATACCCCCCAAAAAAGAAATGTATCAAGATGCCTAAATTGCTGACTGTCTCGTGTGCAATATCGATTGGGCTCATTGATGCTGCGTTATCTAAGACTAAATTGGCATCAATTTTTATCCTCTGATGCCTGAAGATTTTGTGTTCTTTTTAATTGTTGGAGGAAGGTCAGCACAGAGTGTACCCTCTGGCTTTTAATCTTAGATGGAAATGTCCTAAATGAATAGAAAACTGCATGTCAGCGAAATGAACTCTTGCTGAAAGCAATGTGTAGGCTTCTCATGTTTTGCGTTTGTGATGACACAAGCTTTGACCTTGGCCTGTATCATTTTGAAAGAAGAGTAACATTTGTTCCCTTCAGCCTAATAGCAGCACTGATGGTAAGAACTGTGCACTTGCATGAACAACAGCTCCTGACCTACTGCAATTTGTAGTACTGGTTGAAGAAAGACTTTTTTTTTTTTTTTTTTTTAATATCGGAGTGCTGTTCTTTATAATTTCTTAATGTAAGGAATCTAGCTTATGTCTTTATACAGTCAAAATATGAGTGGAAGAGACATGTATGGTTAAGATTTAATGTGGTAAATTAATTTCTTTGCTCATCTGGCTGTTCCTGTAACGAGTTTGGCAGATGGAGAGCTGAACTTGTGAGTAGGATTGTTTCTGCAGCCTAAAGGACTTTCTGAGCTTGTCCCTTCTCTTTTTCCCCAACTGTGGCAGGCAGGAAAAGAACTCCTCTGTGATATTTCTGGTTTTGTCCCAAAAAAGGGGGAGTAAGGGAAAGGAGTCCTGTTTATTCTCCCTGAATACTCATTGAAGCCACTGCTGTGTCCTGCAACCCAGGTCTGAGAAATACGAGTTAAAAAGGATCAAAAAATGTAACTCATAAGCAATTGGCAGGATGGAGCTGTTGGCATAGACTGTGACAGGCCTTCCTGTGAGAAGGGCATCCATCCCAGAGAGATCCACATCTCCATGCCAGGCAGGGAGTAATCCTGTTTTGGTACACTGTGAGAGAAGATTCATTTTAGCATCTGCTTTTGAAATTATTTCAGATCACTTGCATCAAATGCTGTGGTTGAATGCATAGGGACATAAGTTTATTTTTCCTCCACCTGAGCCACCAAAAAATATGAAGAAAGTTTCAAGTTCATTTCCCTCAGGGCTTTGGCTTGTATTTCTTTGTTGAGACAAGAGATTCATGAGTAGAAGAATAGCTGCCCATCTGTTAGGGAGCCAAAAGAGGTGAAATACATCTGGTCCTCTGATTTCCTTCACACCCTCCTCCCTCAAGTTCTGCACATCCTGAGGAGAAACAAATTGAGTTTTCCTCTTAGAGCCCAATGAGTGCAAGAAGAAAGTGGAACAACAGAAAAACTTCTTATCATATTGAAGAATAGTTGGAGGATAGAACAGGCCTGGGGGCATCACTGTGACTTTGAACAAAGCTGAGAAGTGTTACTGGTCTCTTTTTGAAGAGGTCTGTGTAAACATTTTCTAGTTGGGTGAATTTAGAGGTTTCCCTAAACTATCTGAGATTTCACTTCAGTTGTCCCCAGTGGCTCAGGAATACTCTCAGGAAATTGCAGTTGGGAGATTTTTCATGTCTCCAATTTGACCATCTGCCTTTGACAATGAAATGTGTGCAGCAGTTGATGAGGTGTTGCAAGGGAACACACAAACACACTGGGCAAAATGCTGTGAGCGATTTGTGTCTCATTTCTCCCCAAGCCTGCGGCCAAGAAAAGCTGTGGAGCAGATGTAATCCCAAAAGTGTGGGGAGGATTTTGTACAGAGAATAATTGAAAGCTAAATTCCAGTCTTCAGGTGTGAACCAGCCATGAAAAATATAAGGCACCTATACAACATATGTGGGAGTCTGTACCAAATCCATGTGTAAAATTTCTAAATGGAAAGATTAATGAAGACTTTATACAAAGTGCTGTTTAATCAAGGAGAAGGTGTGGCAGATTTTCTGCATGTGTTTTAGCTCAGAATATCCAGGTAGAGTTTGGCACATCTCATCTGTGGATTCTTGGAGATGACTGTCATTGAGAAGCACTCTGTATCAAGCAAGCCTGTGAAGTATGTGATTGCCAGGCCTGGCTTTGAGTAAAGGTAGAAGAAAATCTACCAGATCTAGTTCTCTGTCCCACAAAAGTGAACCAGGTCCCTTTTCATCTTCCTCATGTCCTCTCCTTGTTCTGTAGTTTGTATCAAAAAGAGTGCTTTTGGCCTCACAGCAGGAGGAGTTGGGAAAGGATTAGAAAAAGAACTGGTTTCCAATTTCCATTCAAGGAATGTTTTCTGCTGTCTAATGAAATGTAAAACCTTCAAGTGCATGTGTCAAGCTGCATAACTGTGCATGTAACATACCTTCTTGGTAGCTTAAAAAGATGGGTCAAAGAGAGCATAAAGGGAATGTTTAGTTATTAATCAAATGCCTTGATGGTTACTAGGTGGCAAGAACTGATCTATTTTTAGAAAAACAGGTTCTGAGAGTTCAACCAGGGAATGAACAGCTGATTTTTTTTTTTTTAAGTGAACCATGATTTGAGTTAACGCTGAAATCAGCAGCTTGGTTTTCTGACTTAAATAATTTCACCTTGCTTTTTTCCAAGCCATCTTCCTCATCCCCTTTCTTCTCGGGTGTCCTTTTTTAACCTCAAGCTCACTGACCTCCTGGCCTGTGCCTAGGCATGAGTTCGGTGCTGCTGCGGGTGTCTCTTGCTGGGGCATAGGGGCCAGAGAGATGCTGAGGGGCTGACAGGCCACAGAGCTTGGTGGGGAGGGTCAGAGCCCTGCTCCCTCATGCCTGGCAGTTGAAGTCACTCAGGGGTACATCAGGGAGCCAGGCACACTGGGGTTCTGGCTAGAAACCAGGTTTGGGGTAGCTTTGCTCCATCCTATCTGTCTTTGGCTGCAGGAGGTGCTGGTCCTGTTACGTTTGGGCTTTGTATGCTTCAGAGGCCAGAGTTTTTAGAGGAAAACAGCACATACTGAAGGGGCAGTCAGTGAAGAGAAGCAGACAGTATTTTTATGTAATAAATCCTGGTCCCTTTTCCCTTTGTTTGCCTGGTGCGGTTGTGTCCAGAGGAACCCATAACTGTGAGAGGTACCTGCATGTGCTGCAGCATTGCTGCAGCACTCCGGGGTTATGAAAAACTGAAGGGTATCAGCAAGGTTTTACTGCAGAGCTGTTCTTAAATAAAATTATCATGGGCATTCATTTGCAAGGAAGGGGTTTTTCAGGAAAAATGGAAAGAAAAAATGTTTCAGTTCCTTAAGAAAGAGGGTATGGCCTCATTTGTGTAGGGAGCAGAGATTTTTTTTCAGAGCTGGGCCTCATTCATGGATAGCAAGAATTTCCTTTTGTTTATACAGAGCTAATTTTGGAGAATGCTTTTCTCTAGTGATTAGTAACATTTTGTTAATCCTTTGTTGTGCTATGTTAGAGCAAATGTAGTTCTTTTCTGCTGGGCAAAGAACTGAAGAGAAACATTTTTAAAAGAATCCTGTTCAGTGGAATAAGGGAAAACTTGCAGAATTCTCTTATCATGAGCAGGAACCTCTGACTGAAGCTGCACACTGGGAGATGTGCTGCTTCTTTACTCCTCCTTCTTGGAATTTCTTCTGTGCCAGAGGTAGGTGCTCCCAGCAACAATGATGTTCTCCCTCTCTTCATCCATCACTGAAGTGGGGATGGCCATGCCCATTTTCCTGGAAGATAAGGCAAAGGTTGGACCCTCCAGTCCAGCCCCTGCTCACCTGCTCTGTGCCCCATCCAACCTACTGGCCAGGCCTTGGGCAGAGCTCACCGTGCTGGATCTTTGATCCACTTACTTGGCACACCTGACACCCGATGCTTGAATTTATTGCTTCACTGTGGTGAGGTTTGACATGAGGTATGGCCCTTCTCTTCCCTCTTTTTCTCTTTGAGACTGTTTAGGAGAGCTGGATTTATTTTTCCCTTCCTGCAGATCTTTAAATGCTAAGGGCTCCACGTAGAGTTATTAGTGTTCTTCTGCTTGTATGCTTAGGGAAGTGAGATTTTTTGGCACATGGGAAGATCAGACTGCTCTGATGCATTATATGAAACACTCTTATTTCTTTTCTTGCAGAGGACATTATGGGTCATACTGCCCTGAACTGTTCTCCCTGTACCCACCTGCTGTCTTGAGCTCATTTCATTACATTGAGAAAGTATCTGGGAAAGAATTGACTCAGAAAATAGTTCACAGTGGTGCAATCCTGTAAGGCTTTAAAAAAGTAGGCAAAAGAGATATTTTAAGTAATATAGCTGTTCATTTTGGACACCTGAATGTTTTCTTGCTGGTACAGGTAGACCTGTCTTTGCCACGCTTGTTTGCTCTGAGCTCTCTGAGGAATCCTGGACACAGATGTTAGGATGCATGGTAGTGATTTATTATGTGCAATGAAGTAATGGAGAGCCAGCAAAGGTTGTTTATAAATTTGCTCTCTAAGCACTGTAGGACTGTTCTTGTATTTCTGCAGTGTATTTCCCAGTATCTTATCTGCATGTTCAGCGATTGATACTCAAGTTTACTTTTCAGTTCTTTGTTGTGAGTTCATGGCCTGCTAAAAGAAACTTTGAACCAGTGTTCTACCTGATCATCTGTTTATGCAGTCATCGAGGGGAGCTTTTAAATCATCCTTCTGTTCTGTATTGTAAAATCCAGTGTTATTCCAGGCAAGCATCTTATTTTAATACAGTATGTCTCTCAGATTTTCAGAACAAAACCCATATGTAGCTCTGTTCCTTTCAGTAGAACCCTGTAATAACAGACTGATGGTGTTTCCCTGTACACATTAATTTTGCCTCAAAAGCCAATAAATATGTTTGCACACTTAATAATCTAAAGAAAAAGTGATTTTCTGCTGTGTTGTATTTCCTTTCATTAGATATTTCAAAGAGGTTGTAATGTTGGTACTGTTCCCAGATGCTTCATGAAAACAAATACTAATATCTAATTATTGCCTTATAAACACTTAATGCTACATGGCAGTAATATAAAATTTAATAGTATTAATTGGACCAGAGGCTCAGTCCTGATCTCTTTCTGATCCCAGTTCTGTTTTCTTAAGCACATATATCATTGTTGTCACCATAATTTTGTGATACAGATAAAAGAAGGAGAATCCTTGTTAAAAATGGATTCTTACCTTCGACTTGGTCAAAACTTTACTTGAGTAACCAGAATATGAGAGGTAGTGAATGAAATCATAAGGTCATCTGGTGTGTTTCTCTGTTGTCATGTGTCATTGTAGTAGTTTGAGGACTAGTAATGGGTTAATTTCTTAAGTAATATAAATGATTTCAAAGAGTGGAATTGTAATCAGCCTGGAAACCATTCATGGGAATGACACAAAGCACAAGCCAAAGAGTTCAGACACAGAAAACACTGCATATCAACACAAATCCAATAAAAAGTAAAATCAAACAAAGTCTGACATTTTCCCAGTGACACAGAAGTGTGACACATCCAGCAATGAGCTGACTTGTCTGAGGACCCATGGCGACCAGGCAGCCCCAGGCATCAGACACATGCTACTGACTGTTTGAAGTATGCTGCTAGTGATCCTTCTTCCTGTTTGCTGTTGCTGACTGAAGCCAAAATGTTGTACTATTTGATTTAAGAATAATTTACAATGATGTATTCTGGTTGATACATTTATATCCTGTAGTGCATTTTCCCATGAAATTCAGAACATGCATTTTATGGAGTATAGGACTCATTAAAACCAAGGCATTGTCAGTAAAGAAACGGTGCTTCTCACATAAAATACTAAAATGGGGTTCTGATGCATATGAATTAATATATAAGCTTGGTTGCTAGCAACTGAGCCTTATAAATGCAAATTATGAACAATTTCTTACTAATGTCAGCTAATGTACCATCTAGACATGTTTGGACACCAGAAATTATCTTAGTTTGCATTCTATTGTAAATCTGTTTCTTGACAACCTGGTAAAATACAAAATAATAGAGACATAAAATGTAGTTAATGTTCATTGGCAACATATTTCTACATATGTTATTGTCACAAATGAATTATGTGAAAAATAATAAGACCAACTTTCAAGTGGATTTAAATTATTACTTGTCATAGAGTATATGTGTTAAATAGTCTAATGGCACTTCCAGTAAAACTATGCTATCCCCTTCTCCAGTGGATTGGCTGCAATGATAAAAAACCAAGAGAAGAAAAAAGCCATAATATTGTCTGCTTGAAAGCTGGGAAAAAAAATAAATGGTAAAAGACTTTGAATTCACTAGTTACAACCTTTTGGAAGACCATGTCATTGTCAATGAAGGGATTATCTGAAAATGCTGAATAATCAATTCCTGTTTATCCTTTTATAAACTCACATGCAATAAAAATTATTTCTTTTACTAAAAAAGAAAAAATGAGATGGTATAATACACCATTAAAAAACACTAGTAAGTGCTATAGTCCAATTATAAACTGTTCTTTTTATGATCCAATAATAATGGTTCTTTTTATTCTTGAGACATGTCTGTCATTACTTTGGCTGAAATGTGTGTCAGAAAGCTGTTTTGGTATTAAAACACAATTTACCATGAAGAAAATAGGTTGCTGAATTGAGGTGGCAGATTTTGTCCCTGGTGATTTCTGCTCTTTAATTTGGCTGGTTTCTGTCCCATGTATGCAGCCGACGGGTGAGGACTGGATGCAGGTCAGGAATAGGTGTCTGGAGACCCACTGGGCTCTCCTCAGGGTCACACTGGGTCTTAGAGTCAGTCATGGAGAACAGTTCTCTGGAGAAGAGTTTGGGGTATTTGTAGATGGAAAACTGACTGTGAGCCAGCAATGTGCGCTCACAGCCCAGAAAGCCAACCGTGTCCTGGGCTGCATCCAGAGCAGTGTGGGCAGCAGGGCGAGGGAGGGGATTCTCCCCCTCTGCTCTGCTCTCGTGAGACCCCCCTGCATGCTGTGTCCAGCTCTGGGGGCACCAACATCAGAAGGACAGGGACCTGCTCGAGCAGGTCCAGAGGAGGCCACAAAGATGATCAGGGGCTGGATCACCCCCCTGTGAGGACAGGCTGAGAGAGTTGGGGGTGTTCAGCTGGAGAAGAGAAGGCGCTGGGGAGACCTTAGAGCGGCCTCCCAGTGCTTAAAGGGGCTACAGGAAAGGTGGGGAGGGACTCTGCATCAGGGGGTGCAGGGGTAGGAAGAGGGGTGACAGCTTTAAACTGAGAGAAGGTAGACTTAGGTTACATAAAAAGAAGAAATTCTTCCCTGTGAGGGTGGTGAGGCCCTGGCACAGGTTGCCCAGAGAAGCTGTGGCTGCCCCCTCCCTGGCAGGGTTCAAGGCCAGGTTGGACGGGGCTTGGAGCCACCTGGGCTGGTGGAAGGTGTCCCTGCCCATGGCAAGGGGCTGGAACTAGATGAGCTTTAAGGTCTCTTCCAACCCAAACCATTCTATGATTTGTGCAGTATGTTTTTAATTACATCTTTGGGCTATGGTAGTTGTTGGACACTGAGTTCTGTTGCTAAGGCCTTTTATTTTTTTTTTTCTAAGTATGTTAGCAATCAGGGATCCTCTAAGTAGCTGGTGGAAGCCACCCCTAGCCCAGCTAACAACTGAGTTACACTGTACTACAGTCTCTGGCATACACGGCTTGTGGATTTTGCTTATACACTTGTAAACTGAGTAAATAGCCCAGAAATTTCAACGGAAGGGGCAAAATCTCTGTAGAGTTTCTCAGGCTGGTTCAAAGCTGCTCAGCAGAGCAGGCAAACCCACAATTTCCTGCCCTAGCCCGAGGGCTGGAAGCAGAAGTGGGACGGGGAATGATGGGAGGAGAGGTCTGAAAAACTAGGTTGCTGACTCACGCTCCCTGGGGTGGCCCAAGGGAGTGGGGAGGCTGTAACTGTTCTCCAGCCCTGGGAGCAACCTGTGCTTGTCCCTTGCATTTAGCCATGAGCTGCCCTTAATAAGGAGGTGGGAACAATCTGTGCCACATTAAAGTTTCATCTCAGTTGCTACTAGCTGTGGTTAACCCAGGCAGCTTCTGGAAAGATGCTCATCTTTCCCCTGGTGATTTTTAGCACCAATCATAGGACTTGTCATCTGTGTGGTTTTTATGTGTGTGTACCCAGCCTCTTTGGATGGTTCCTCTGTTCTCTGTTTTCAGCCTTTGCAAGTTGAAGCATCTTTTCTTAATGGTATTATCTTGCTGAGATGAAGAACATCCCATAGGAGGTTTAGGACACCAGATGTGCATGATGGCAAATCTTTGTGCTGCTGCAGGGTGGTGACACTGCAGTAGTGGATACTGGCTGATTTGTAGTGTTGCTGCCCACAGACACGAAAAAGAGCATCTGAAAGGTGATAAAAGTATTCTGCTTTTCTCAAGTGGATGATCTGAAGATCTGAAAGTGATCTCTCTCTACAAGTTTCTTTTGTATTAGAGGTGTTACCTTCCCGGAGCTTGCATTTTAATCTTAAATCATGTAACATAATTATATGTGAAAAATATTCTTTACATACCTCTCATACCTGAGCATGTGAATACTTCAGCCCAGTTAAGGATGTTTCAGATATTTTTCTCTCTCCAAATGGTGTTAGTAATGCACTTCAATGAACAGTTTCCCAGTGTTTCTGCATAGGGATTTATGCAGTTTTATTTTTTTTAATCCTCTTGTTGCTCTCATGACTATATGAAATGTCTCACCAAGGAGACCAGGTGTGAAGTGTCCATGGATGGCATGTGGAGTTTAGGCTCACAAATCCACAGGGAAATGTTCTGTTATCCCCTGTTAGCATAAGCAGTTTCACAGCTGATTTAAAGTAACACAAGGAGTCAGATAACAATCAGATTCACAGATGCTGTTTCTAGAAAAACAAGTTGCAAAGGACTCTTGAAGATGCTAACCTTACACTGTATTTGCCTGTAATGTGATTTTGAAACTAGAGCAAGGAGAATAGCAGGGTGAGCTGTTAAAATTCAGCTTCACAACTGGCAGGAAAGTAGTGTGAGCTGACTTCCACAGGCACTTGTTTCTACTGTCTTTTGTTCTTGCCCTTCTTAATGTTTTGCTTAATTAAAGAGCACAAATCTAACCTGAAAACGCCTGTACAAGTACAGCATACTTATCTTTCCTAGAGTTACTGAAGTTATGTTAAGATGTAAGTTTTTTCGTTGTATATATTTGCAGGTGGTTGTTTTAGCTAATAAATATAATGAAGGCAGCTAGGCAGCTGTGTATTTCAGTTTCAGATGGTGCTGGGCATGATTAGCATAGACTGCTAGGGAAACAGGCGGTAAGGAGTAACATGTTCAGATCACTTTCAGGCTCTTCCTCAGGGCCCTGTTTATTAATTCAAACAACAAAACCCCCCATCAGAAGGCAAAACAAAAGCCACTTTCCCTGATTTACCTGAAGTCATGGCTAACCTGGGAGGTCCCACTGGACTGGAGGGTGGCAAATGTGATACCCATCTACAAGAGAGGCAGAAAGGACGACCCAGGAAACGATAGACCTGTCAGTCTGCCCTCGGTGCCAGGGAAGGTCATGGAACAGGTCATCTCGGGTGCCGTTAAAAGTCATATAATGGACAACTAGGGGATCAGGCCCAGTCGGCATGGGGTTATAAAAGACAGTTCCTGCCTGACAAACCTGATCTCCTTCTATGACAAAATGACCTGACTACTGGACAAGGGAAAAGCTGTGGATATTGTCTACCTGGATTTTCGGAAAGCATTTGACACAGTTTCCTGTGGGATTCTCTTAGAAAAACTGGCTGCCCATGGCCTGGATGAGGAAATGGTCAAGCACTGTCTGGATGGACAGTCCCAGAGAGTGGTGGCCAATGGAGATAAATCCAGCTGGCGGCCAGTCACAAGGCGTGTTTCTCAGGGCTTGGTGTTGGGACCATTTCTGTTCAACATCTTTATTGATGATCTTGATAAGGACATAGAGTGTATTATCAGTAAATTTGCATGTGACACCAAGTTAAGCAGGAGTGTCCATCTGCATGAGGACAGGGAGGCTCTACAGAGAGACTTGGATAGGTTGGATCGGTGGCCAGCATTAACAGGATGAGTTTCAACAAGGCCAAGTGCCAGGTCCTGTACTTGGGCCACAACAACCCCATGCAAGGCTACAGGCTTGGGGAGGAGTGGAGCTGTGTGGGAGAGAAGGATCTGGGGGTTCTAACTGACAAGCAAGTGAACATGAGCCGGCAGTGTGCCCAGATGGCCAAAAAAGCCAACAGCAGCCTGGCTTGTATTAGAAATAGTGTGACCTGCGGAAGGAGGGAGGTGATGGTCCCCCTGTGCTCTGCACTGGTGACTGTTATCGTGACCATGTCCCTTTAACAAATATAACAATGTATAGCTAGGCCTGCAGTAATTAGTTACTTGGACTCTCTTACTAATTAATTACCTGAGGATATTTATAGTCTGTTCAGCAGGAGGAGAACTGGCATTATTACTTTAAAAAAGAGAAAAGGTGTTTGTAGAAATGTTCCCGGTGTAAAGTGTGTTATCGTAACACTACATTTCAAGAACAAATGTTAATGCAATTTTTCTGTTGAAATATTTAATTCCAGCTCTTCTGGTTCATAAAAGTAGTGCATTTACTCCAAGCAAATATTCAAAATTCTTCCATAATGTAGAAGTCAGATGTGTGTTCTGAATTGTAGAAGTTAGAGGTGAAAACTGTGCTTATTCCTGCAGCCTAGTTCCCTTCCCTTGCAGGATTGGTTTCTCTAGAATATATGCTGGTTTTTTGTACTACAGAAGAGGTTTCCTCTGGATATTGCACTCAGTGCCTTAAAAGCTGCCACTACCAAAGTCAGAGCTTTTGATTTTATTGAGTGATGATTTCATACAGCAGATAATCAACTCTAATGTTAAGCACAGCAAGCAAAGAATTGTGAATTCCTACTCTGATTTAGAAATGCAGTAGGATGGGGAATAAGATCTTCCCAGTGGAAATGCGGGGAGGCATGTAAGTGCAGAAGTATAATGTCCTGTCTTTTTGTGTCCTGCTGCCCTAAGAAGTCAATCATCTGACCAGTAAGATGTGCTGTCGATACCAGTGATTGGGGAAAAAATAATTGCCTAACATTCAACATTCATATTTTCTAGATGAACAAAGGAACATAGTATTTCTCCGTTTATTATTATTACTGATGTTAATTGTAGCTGTACTTTCAGTCCTGGTCTTGTCAGCTTGACTTGGTTCTCCCAAAGGCTGGGATGATGAGGAAGGTCTGAGCCTAACCCAAGAGGTGGCTTAATGAGTCACAGAGACACAAGCTAGCAGGGAGGTGGAAGGGAAGGTACAGGAGTCTATGGAAGGGAACAGATGATTGGCGGAGATGAAATAGTAATTAACTGTGTCCTTCAGTCTAATAAAGGCCGAGCTACTGGAGAGTTTAGGGCAGGTGCTGGGTCAAGTCCTTCCTGCGGAGCTGCCTTATGTGCAGCTGGGGAGCTCATGTTGGGGGCTCAGAGAGGACAGGTAGCAGGACTCTGGTTTAGCACCACTGAAGCCTGTGGGTGCTTTGGACCTTGGTCTAACAAAGCTTGCAACAGTGTTCTTGTTGCTTCTTTCTTAGCTGCTATATAATCCCCGAAGAGATTTTTCGTTTGTTATTTAAATGCATAGTGCCAGAGACCCTGATTTTCATGGGTGAAATGCCATCTGCTGTCACTCCGGTAGCTCCTATAGACAGACAGTGGCTCTGACTGTGGCTGGATGGTTAGTAGGTCTTCACATGAGGTCACCCACACTTTCTAAAGGTTAAAGGGAAATTTTCCTGGGTCATTCAAGCATTGACTTGTTGGTTTGAATGTGTCTGCCTGGACTTGATAAAATAGCAGCAATTAGTATCATCTTTCTGAGAAACAGGAGTGATCTTATCAAATTTTGGGAGGAGGTTAATGCTAATGCAAGTTATTTGTATGGCTTCGCATTGAAGAATTTCAATTTGCAGCATGAATAGTTCAATTTCTATTTAGGGTGCAATTCCAGAGGAAGTATAATTACAGTTAAGGGGTGTCACAGAGCTGGTAAAGCATTAGGTTAGGAAAACACAGGAGATATTTTGTGAAAACATTTTAGGGTTATGCCTTGCTAAATACAGAGGAGGCATAACTAAGTGAGAAACAACTTCCTGCTTAGTTGAGGCATTTCACCTTTAAAAGTATGAATGAATAAATAGTGCTACTCTTGACTTTGTTGACTTGATTTTTGAAATATCTACCTGTGTTAGACCCAGCATATATATGCAGTTCTCTAAACCTCCAGAATATAGTTAGCGGCACCTAAATCAGAATTTCTTTTAAAGCTGTCATGTTTGAGCTATTTTTGTTAATGAGAAGATTATTCAGTACCATATCAAAGCATACATAAATCTACTCAGTGGCAGAACTTATAATTCATTTGAAGTGGATACAATTGATATTCATTTAATATGGACAAAATTTGAAAATGCTCATTTTTCTTCACCTTTCCCATTTGTTTTCTCTTGCCCAGTGTTAATACCTCACAGTGACCATGAGCATCCCCTGTGCACACCTGTTCAATCATGCTTTATTTTTTTTAATCTACCCATTTACAGCAATCTCTGCTTTTAGCAAAATATTGAGATGCAATCAGACAAAGCTGTCAGATTGCTCAGTGTCTGAAACAAGCTGCTGATTACTGTTGCCACTGTTAGCTGAATTACACTATTAAAGGCTTTTATGAAGTATTTGCATTGCTTGCTGATACAAATATCAAATCATGTCTACGCCATGGTGAAAAAAGGAAATAATGTTCATCTTGTGACATTTCTTCCAAGACAAGACAGCAACAGTAATCTGTGGAAAACATCTATATAGTGAACACATTTGACAGCATCTTTTGGTTTGTTAATTGCTAAATTGTTTAAACAACAGCCCTCTCCATTGCACCCAGCTTGTCATACTGCTTTCAGCAATGAAGGCAGAGTTGATGGGGCTAAAACCATCAGCTGTGGTTTCACGTGCCATGAGCACATATATGACTTCAAGCCTTGCCCTGACATACTTAAGCATCTTGTTGAATCAGGGCCAGTAAGAAAAATGAAGCAACTAAACTGCATAGTGCCAAGTATCTTGGAAGTAACTTGCCCAAGAAAGGCATCATGGCACTCTGTGTGTCTGTTTAGTCTCCATTGGGTGTCAGGTACTGCTTTTTCTCAGAGGCGAGGTGTTATTCTGTGGAGTCGCAGCATCAGTGGCCTGAGGTAGTCCAGGGTATTTCCCCATCAGTCTTGTATGATCACCTCTCTCGTTATGAATTTCTACACCTTCAGGACAGGGCTGCACCTGATCAGCATCTGAGGGAAGAGTTACAGAGAATGACATAGTACTTAAGGATATGGTGTAGCTGGGAACCATCAGTGTTAGGTTAATGGTTGGACTAGATGATCTTCGAGGTCTTTTCCAGCCTAGACGATTCTGTAAATGTATTTGGCATTTGGTCCCGAATTTGCTGTGGAGGTAATGGCCTGCTGTAGTAGTAGTGTGTGTGAGGTTAGAGGGTGGGCATATCGCTGTCTGTGGTACAACCACACTGCTGCTGCACTGGAGGGAAGGAGGAGGAAATCAGAAAACAGGTATGAAATAAGAAACAGTGAGAATAATGCATTGTGCTATTGCAGAAAGTTGGTCTCTGAGGTGATGAACCTACCATTCTGAAAACCTTTTTCACACTGGATGAAGTTGTGTGGAAGACAATGCATAGAGAGATGATAGCCTTTGCGAATAATCTGTGTGTCATCAAGGTTAGTGCAAATGGTGTCTGTGATAAGAGAGACCAAGAAGTGGTTCAGCCCTGCCTCAATGCTCAAGCAAATAACTCATACTACTGGCTTAGAAAATACAGTATTTAGAGAGGTGTCAAGTGAGGGAGCAGTTCCAGAGAGATCACACAAAGCTAGGAGGCAAAGGAAAAAAGGCCTTGGTTTACCTTACAAAGTGACACCCTCGAGCTCTCCTGGCTCTCAGCTGTAGCTCTAAACATCGTGTAAATGAAAATGATTGTAAATGGCCAGGAAGCCTGTGTGGTGCTGAGGCACATCTGCTCGCTTCTTCTTTCTCTTTGGTATTCTATTGTTTCTTGCATTCCTTTGTATCAGTTCTGCTATCAGTACAAAAGAAAATATCCCATTGTTTTTACAAGAGCCATTCACTACCAGCTTGAAGACAAAACCCTTCAGCAGGCAGGTACTCTGCAGAGCACAGAAATACATTGCTGCAGGTTCATCCATGGCAGCAGGGAATGCTGCAGCAGTATGGCCGAAGTGTTTAAAAGAGTTTCTGCATTTATGTTTCATTGCTCAGAGGAGTCTTTCCCAGCTGAGAGAATTTGCCCGGTGTTCGGTAAGGGATAAATAGATGGGGGACAGTGCTCAGTGCCTCTCTTTTCTTTCTTAGCTGTCTTCATTTCTAACAGGGCCGGTGCAGCTTTTCTCTCCCAGGGGAGGTGCTGGGGTGGGCACCTGGCTCAGAGGAGGTGCCCTTGGCATGAGCTGTGTGAGCCAGGCTACGGCCTGACCTTAGAATAGCTTCATATGGGAAAGATGCCAAAGAAGTGCTGGGATGAGCTTCCCAGTGCAGCTCATCCAGCATGTCTCTCCTTACAGGTATCCCTTAAGTATCCCTGGGACTTTGTGCTCTTTGCGCTTTCTGCAGGAGGGCAGGACAGAGCGCCTGCATGCCCGATCTGTCTCTGGACACTGTGCTGGAGATGGGGACAGTCACTAGAGATGACAGAAACAATCTGGTTAGTGACCTTTTGCCTTGCTGGCTGTAAACTTTTGATCTTATCTATGCCTGGGCATGGATTGCTCTTCCCTGGAGTGGCAACTGTGTGAAGAGTAACCACATAAAGCAGAGCTGTAAGAAACCGTACAAAACCATAATCCTTGGAGTGACCTGCTGTTGCCCCTCAGCACCTTTCTAAAACTCTCTCTGTGTTACAGTAATACACTTGGGAGAAAATTGTCTGCCTTGTCTTCTGTGCTTTATTGCTTGTAAATGTCATTCTGAAATACTTACTGGTGCATTTATATTATTTAATAGCCATTTAATAAGATGGGATAAAGATTTTACATTTTGGCTTTTGCTTTCAATTGAACAGGCACCGTTTGGTGCAGTAATGGCTCTGGTAATCAGTTTTCAGTGCTGTGTGACTGAAAGTCTAGTGAGTGTATCTGCTCTTGGCCAGCCATAATCTGAAGTTATAAACATTTCTTCCACTACAGTTAAAGAAATTGTCTTTGGTTTCTTGCTTTAATTTGTGCCTGTTATAAATGTGGGACTGTCAAGTACTCTGTTGTCAGAGAGGACTAGAGTAGTTTAATACTCGATTATTTTTGCAAGCTTTTTGACATAATGATTTATCCTATATTTTAATACTACCTCTTTTCATTCCTACTACTTTGTTTCATTTGCCTGATAAATATTTATAATAGAGTAGAAATAAATTCAGACTAGAGCCAGGTTATAACTTTTATGCTCTAATAAAAGCTGAAAATATGAGAAAAAAAGTAAACTGACCTGGAAGCAAATATGATGAGATTATGGAATAAAAGAGTTGTATTCTCAAGGCAGGATAGTCCTTGATAGATTTGTGTTTCTCTGTGAAATGTGTTAGAGCACTGAGCTCACTTGAGGAAGGATCTGTGTGTCCCAGTCTGGAGCAAGAGACAGAACTGGTGTCATGGGTTCTGCTTTTAGGATCTGCACAAACCCATGACACCTGTGTCATGTGTGTAGCTTTACCTCTCTGCCTCTGTTTCCCCACCTATCTCACTTATTTGGTATCAATTAAAGCTGAATGAAATTTTCTTACCAAAAAATTCTATAAAAATTACATATACTTGAATTGGCCAAATATTGAGTAATTTCACTCCATTCAGTCCATATCAGCCCATTTTGTTCTGCCAGTTTCAATTAATCTGTAGCTGAAATTGTTGACAGCATGTGAATGTGTCTGCTGCCTCCTGTCTCTCCACTTAGCACATGAGAGGGTGATGGGCTAAAGACTCTTGTCATCCCCTTCTGATGTGGTTTGGCAACAGATGGCAACAAGTCTTTGAGGAGAACCGTGTTGTTGCTACTTCCAGCATCAACATAATATTTCAGTGCTGTCTGGGAGGGGGACGTGACATGAACCTGAACTGGCTCCTGGACTCAAACATTCTTTTATCAATTAGCAAAACCACTGATGGATTTGACACAGCCTTGGGAGTGTCTCTGTGTCCTGCAGGATGTGATCTGCTGTGCATACTGATGATGATTAGCTATGTTCAGAGAGTCGGGGGATATGTAAGTCGAATTTACAGTACTTTTTTTCTTTTTTTTTTTTCTGTCGAGTACACTGTTTATTCTAGAAAGGATAGAATACAAAGCCTGATACTTTCAGAAAGCACAATTATGTATAGTATATCAGATAAACATTACAAGATGTAGCCAACAATGTCAAAACTTCAACCAGGCATGATTTCCCAAGGATTATCTTCAGTTCAGTGCCATGTAGGTGCTGGTTGGTAACCAACTGATCTGCTGGGGAGTGCTGCTTTAATTAATGTGATCAGTATTTCACAGCATGACACAGACCATTCATGCTGCTAAATGGAGCAAGAGCTAACGCTGGGGCTAGCCAGGACAGTGCTTCCCAGGCCTGCTGGTGACTCACTTTCTCTGCCACTGACCTAGCTGTATTTGCCATTCTTACTGCATCACCTGTCCTCAGCCTCAAGATGAATAAATTATGTGTGATTTCATCTAAGGAGAGACTGGAGCGGTGCATAATGCCAGGCTGAGGGTTAGCAGCTGGGATCACATTCTCATAAGTAGGCAGGAGGGATGAAAGGGCAAGGAGGAGTAGCCACGTTAAAATAAAAGTCTCAGAGAGTGCTGAAATGAGGCATACTGAGGCTTAGCTAAATGCAGATACTGGGGCTCCAATATGTCAGTATTTGCTTTGCGCAACTCTGGTTTATGGGTCTCAGCCAGGTCCAATGTGTGAGAAACCTCCAGTGCATCAAGAGCAGTCATCCCTGTGAAGTTGCTGGAGACAATCCCATCAGTGCTCAGGCTACCAGTTTAACATAGATTTTAGATCCTAGATCCTCAGTTTGTTTTTGATAGGTTTTTTGTTCTGTGTTTTTTTGTTTTTTTTTTTCCTTTCTTTCTCAAAAACAGTACCTCACCGACAGCAGTAGTTTTGGTCTTCATTCTCATCTTGAGGGCACATTCACATTCAACAGTCTTTGAGTCCTGTCTGGTCATACTTCTTATAGCTCTTAGATACCTTCAGCAGCCCCTGATACAAAGTATGCTTTGGTATTTTGGCCATCTTAATTCTCCTCTTCACCATATGCTGAGACAGATTTATGAAGTATTACATCTGCATAATCACCAGCCTGTTTTATGGCATCAGCTATTCCAGTTGGCAGCACCAGGTGCTTTTCCCAGTCTTCCTGCTTTTTCCATTTTAGCCCACCAACCAAACAATCCTCCTATGGCCACCTAAATGGCTGCCATTTTCTTATTACCATATGGCTCATTCCTCCATAATTCATACACTGTTCTGATGCTGTCTACCCAGCAAGCTTTGCTGCCTTTCATTTCTTACAGACACAGGGCTGTTTGCACTGTTTGACATTATGGTTTGAGTGACTTCTGACAAAGCAAAATGATCTTGGCTGACATTGTGTCCTTCCCTGAGACCTTTGCACATGCTTCATCTTAACATAAATAATCCTTCAATTTTATCAGTCCATACATCTATCTGCTTAGTGAAATGGGATGGGACTTGTCCAGAAGTAGCTGGAAAAGGTAGTTTTACTACTTAAATTCACATTTCTGTCTTCAGAAGAAAATAATGCATTGACAACCCATTGGTTGTCCCTTACTAGAAAGAAACTCATTCACATTAGGGTGGTGTCCCTATTTGGGACTGCAATATTAAGTCCCACTTGAATTTGTATCACAGACCTTGTTGTGTTTTGGGATTGTTTTTGTGTTTTTTCTTTGTTTAGAACAGCCATCTGGGACCTACTGTGTTATTTACCATAGAGATAATACACAGTGATACATTTTAAACTGCTTTTTAATGTGTTTTCTGGCAAATTGCATCTGTTGCTATGTTAGGTGTGAAATCATCTTAAGGGGGACAAGCGGTATTGGCATTTGTGCAGGCTTGTTGATTCTCACTAACATTTGCATTAGATTAGAACAGTAAATGCTGTCTTCAGTGAAGAAATGCTTTGCATTTTCTCAATGGTATTTTAAAATGGAGTATTGCTAGTTTGAATGAGTCAGCTGAAATTACAGAAAATGTTTCCTTTAAAATATCATCTGAATAGAAACAGCTGTCATATCACATAGAACCTGAAACAAAGCATAGCACAAAACTTGGTTGGCATGTAATAACCCTAGTATTAGAATCTATAATGTTTTAATTTCTTCTTTGGGATATCTTTTGTGCACTTGGAACAGTGCATTTGCATGTGAATGGAAAAAGCTAAATTATATTCCTAGGTTCATGCAAAGAAGCTAATTTCTAACGCTATCTATAGAAGAACTTCATTTTTATTTCTAGCACCATTGTATCAGACTAAAACTCCTCTTATTGCCATCAGCGTGTTTGTCAGCTGAAGTTCTGAGATCATCTAAATATTTTATGAGGTTCAATGAACAGTGAAAATAATCTTGCTAAGACCTGTCTCACTAGTAGATTAATCAGCACAATAATTTCTCTTTCTTGTAGGAAGTTATTGGTAGTCAGCTTAGTTTATGCTCACCTTTCTAGTTACTTTTGGAATGATCCTCTGCAGCTCCATTAATACCACTTCATTTTAATTCAGTGAAAATGCCCTGACAAATTTAAAAAAGATACATATATTTAGTTTTGTTTAGCAAACAAACAGAAAAAAATAACCCAAACCAGAAATAGTATCCTATATTGGTCCATTTTGATGCTATGGCATAAGATGAAATATCATTTTTGGAAGGGCAATCAAAATGAAATCTTGAGTATGTTTGAAATCAAAATGATCTGGAGGCATGGCAAACACAAGGCATTTTATTTATTGCAAAGAAGTTTCACACAGAAGGAAGATAAGAGTGACCGGGTAAACAAGTAGCTTTTAGATAGCAGATAAAACTGTAAAATGAAAGCAGTAGATTGATGGGCAGAAAATGTTATATGTCTATTCTCTGATCTATATTATCCATTTCACAAAGAGTGAAGCAGCCGACTGACTTTTTCACCTCTCCTGCTGGCTATGTAAAATGGCAGCTACTGTATTTAGTCAAATTGTCACTTTAGATTAAATATTTGTAGAAACTCGCATAGAAATATAATCAACACATTGAAAGCCTTTCCTGAAAGGGAAGAGAAGGATAATGGTAAAAAATGACTGGAATATTCAGAGCAACCCTTACTTTGTAATATTTAGGGCTGGCACGGAATGTAGATGAAGAGGATCATAATCTCCTGCTGCTCTTGCTGGAGGTCTCACTTTGCTTAAAACGAGGATGTGTCTGGGTCTTAAACACTTGCTAAATGGTGTGCTGCAGTAAGGGCAATTTGCCTCTGATATTTTAAGTGGAACTCTTTCCTACCCCCTCCCCCAGTGTGGTGGGCATTTCCAAATTCAAAACTGAGGGTAAAACACCACCTAAAGAAAGATGGTGGAGTGCAGATTAGCTGTTGTAGTTAACTCAATCCTCTGAACTCACTGGCATTAAACTCAGAAAAACATGCTTTGATGTCTGTATAGATCTTTTAGCACTAAAGCAATAGGGCTTTGCTGAGGTTTATTAAGTAGTCAGGGTGAGCCACCTGCTTCTGAATTTAGTGCGCAAATTAGAGACCTCAGTTTGGGGTTAAAAGGATGAAGGAGGTAAAAAAAAAAAAAGTCTGAGAAATAATGTGGAAGTGTATCAAGATTTTCCTTCGGTTTTGACTGACTCCGTTGCTGTTTCTGAAAGACATGAGAATCCCAGTATTACTACGCTTAGTAATAGTAGGGCACAAAATGGTGGAGCCTGGCTGTGGCATCTTTGAGTTCCCATCAGATGGCTAGTGTTACTTTGATGCCCATTTTCATGACTGTGCTTTATTGTCAGCTGGTAGCTTGCTTTCCTTTCACTGTGCGAGAAACTTTCTGATTATTAAGTGATGCCTGGCTTGCTTTTTTCTCCTCGCTCAAGGATCCCAATACTTTTCATACTATTTTGGTACCTCTTAACCAATTAAAATTCCCCTTCTGTACCTATTCTACCTTCCTGCCCTTTCACTCCACTATACAAAGATTATACATCTAGGAGACTTTTAAAGCTTTTATATTACTTCCCTTACACTCTTCTCAAACTTGCCTAGAGGATTGATTTTTAAAAATATTCTTCCCAGTCCATGATCTCTCCTGACAGTACCAGCCCAAGGCACATTGCTTGCTGCTGTGAGTTGTTATAACACTCCAGACTCAAGCATGCTTCTCGTGCTTTTGATGCTGAGGCTGTCATTAAAGAAAGGGTAGCTTGTGCCTGGTGCACCAAAATGATGCATTTGAATCTGAAATCAGGGGGGTTGCAGTGAATGGGGAAACTTGCATCTCCTTTGATTTAAATATTTATTTTCAATTTCTTTCAAAAATACAGGCTATCAGGTCAGAGTGGCAGAGCGATAACCATGTTTGTTGAATAACGGCTTGCTGTTTGATCAAAACCGTTCAGAACTATT
This sequence comes from Athene cunicularia, assembly GCF_003259725.1. Taxonomy (NCBI): domain Eukaryota; kingdom Metazoa; phylum Chordata; class Aves; order Strigiformes; family Strigidae; genus Athene; species Athene cunicularia. Next base: position 5,762,015 of record NW_020799100.1, read on the forward strand.
AGAATCAAGTTAACAGCTTTCATTTCTCAAACACCTTCTAGGCATATGGATCCTCAAGCCCATGGCAAAACTATACAGTGTACAAAAGAATTGTTTTATCTTCACTGACTTCCTGTTGCCTCAGGGACATGGTGCAGCAGTGGTTTCAGCCCAGTATGTGTTAAGCATTGCCATGCTGTAGGGAGGTTTTATCTGGAATTTTCCCAGGCTGTGCTGATGGTGTTTCTTCATTTGTGTGAAAGGCCTCAGTACTATAAGAAGCAGATTGATCTTGCCTCAGCCCTCACTTGGGAAGAGAGCAACCTGCTCCCCCTTTTTCTTGTGGCATTATCTCTCAGCTGGCAATATACCTGTATCCATTATTCTCCTTTCCTCATTCCCCTTTCTGTCTGGCATGTTGATATGTGTGGGTTCTAATCTATACATATAGAGACACTATATTATAGACAGTAGAATTGTCTACATCAACTAACAAAAAATTTTTTCTCTTCACAGTAGCATTTTTAAATGATGTGACAGTTATCTACAACTAAGAAAAATCAAACTACAGAGAAACTGCAGTTTCTCAATGTGAGGAAGATTAGATTCAGACAAGTAGTTTATATTACTTTAAAGCAATATTTAAAGTAACCAAAAGCAGTATTAGATCCCTTGCACTAAGTTTTTAACAGAAAAAAAAATTATGTAAAAATAAGGGGGAATTTATGCTCAAGGGACTTTTACTAAAGGTATGCTATTGTCATCTGCCATATCCATTGTTATATAAAAGATAGAATCCTTCATCAAAAAATATGATCTTTCCATGGATATTATGATTCAGAATCAGATGTTTATTGACGAGAAGATATGAGTAGGTATATCAAGAGAGAGGGATTTTTATATGTTTGGACAGATCAGGAATTTATAGTTCTGTAGTGTAGTAATGGCTGGTGGTTCAGGTTTGTGCTCAACAGCCATGAAACAAAACGGACATATGGGGTCCCTCTAGTACTTGTCAGAACCTTAGTGGAAAACAGGACTAAATGCTGGAGGATCACCAGTTTATGTATCAGGAAGGAGTGGCTTCAGGTGCTGCTGCAGAATTTATGCTGAACGGAGAAGTGAAACCAAGCCTAACCCACTTGTATGTAGGTGACAAGAGAACTTCATAGTTTAGAACCCTGCACTTGAACACATGATCTGTACACAAGACAGTCATGGGTATTTGTGCATCCAAAAATTAGTAAGACTTCTGTGTTGAATAATATTATCCACCTTAAAATGATTATATTTTCATTCAAAACCAGCTGTCTCCTCTCTTCTGAAAAGTTAAGAACACCTTACCTTGATCATTTTATTTCAAGTTTATTTTTTATTTCCATGTTTCAGATATTTATGCTCAAGGGCTTAAAGAAACTGAGCTGGAAACTCTTCTGTACAAACTAATAAATCGCAGGCACTGTTAGTGTCCCTTCACTGACCTCAATAGTGATCATTTGCTGGTCAAGTAACAAGTGTTGTAATTGATGTACTTTGTGAATTAATTCAGCTTCAATAAGCAGAAGTTGCTAAATGGTGTCAAATTATGAGTAGTATTATGAAGCTTTTTTTTTCTCTAGAGATGAGACCAGCTAACAAGTTATCAGGTCTTTTTAAAGAAAAAATATGTAAAAACTGGTAGGCCATAGATTTTACATTCACAGAATCAACTATCATTGTCTAATTTTTACATCAGAGTCACGATGTGGTAAGTATGTCTCAAACCCAATGTCCTACATACAGTAAATTTTGCAAAACATATTGTTAGTTCTATGCTTGCCATTATATTGATTTGTTACTTGCACACCAAATAAATCAGTCTTTTCATAATGAGGATTTTAAAGCGCAGTCCTGAGTTAATATGTTGATACCATACAAGTGGCTGGTTTACATTTAAAATTTGTAGTGCTTACATGGCTTCAGATAACATACAACTTCTTGTATAGTCTCTGGTTGCAATGCAATATGTTTTGTAGCTCTAACAACTTTCAGTTGTGTACACTGTTGATTTTAGTTAATAAAATCCTCTACTACCTTTTCCTATAAGAGACTGTTGGATATAGCCAGAATGTTATGATTAGATGCACGTATTTTTATGATGGATTCTATTACAGAGCACAATTTACCCCACTGCCATGCAAATCATGCAGATTTGGTCACTGCTCTCCAGCAGTGTCACCATCAGAACAGGTCATTAGAAATGGGGATAGGGACAGGCTGATTGTGGCACTTGTTAGAAATGAAATGAGGCACTGACTTTAGTGAACTACCTGAACTTCTCATTTTCTTTGTCTTTCTCAATTTTTCAGCTTGTTTCCACTTAACTTACTTGCTCCAGGACTCTGAATTTTTTCCAGTGCTTCGTATATTGACCTCTTCCCCTCTGCCTCTTCTGATCCCTTTCTTCTACACACAGACTTTTACAGGGGGATGTGAAATTAGAGCTTCTCAGGTTTTTATGAACAGATGGCGATTTGTGTTATGTATCAAAATTGGAGCATCTTGCACAAGAAGCTGCCCCAAAAGATAAGCTCAGCAACGTTTCTTACACAGAAGGCAGAGTGAGGGCATTGATGGTTCAAAACAGTAAACACTTTCTTCTGTGTTTGTGGTACTTCAGGGATAGCAGCTCTGGAGAAAATACTGGAATGGAGTATGCCTTTCTGTAAATTCTATAAAATCCCCTTTCCAAACTAAGAGTCATAGAGCTCTTCATTTAAATGGATAGTTGTCTAAGAAGAAATGAGCCCTAGGTAAAACAGTCCATTAATTTCATCAGCTTACCACAAATTCATGCTAGTCCTAATATGGCAGATGTAAAAGTCGGTAATATGACTATGGTTTTGCACAGTGGCTGCTTATGAGCTCCCAAGAGGCTTCCTGCACCACCTTAGCCACACTGCAGAATCTCCCTGTGATGGTATTTTCAGTCTCTTTCTGTTGGCATTGAATTGTTGAGACTTACTAAATTCAGCTGATGACATGGCTTATTCGGTTGTCTTCCCACCACATGTATTTATTGTTTCTTTCGTTTTCCTCTCTTTTTATCTTTTCTGAGCTCTTTTGAATGATAAATGAATGCTCTAATTAGCTATTCAGCAAAGGTAAGAACTTCTTGAGCTCTACTGGCTACTGAAATTCTTTCTTTAATAAATGTACTTTTAGTCTGAATGTGATTTATGTACCATAGAATAGTTACTAAAAAACCTCCTATTTCATAAGAAAGGAAATGTTCTTTTTACTTCAGTAGAAAACATTTTTCCTATGTGTTTTGCAAAATGTAACTAATTTCTTTTACAGTTTCACTGATTGGATTTTGCAATTCAAAACATCTTTTACTAGTACACTTGTATGTATTAAAGCAAAACAATTTGAAGTGAGATGCTTCATGCTCAATTATATCTAAATTTCTCATCTACAACTCTTGATTTCAATCTTGGGTGTCTGTTCAGCTACTGAGGCTGAAACAATGTAGAAAGGAAACACTGTTATTTTCAATTTGTAGCAATTATACTCAGAGTGAGGCAGATGTAGTTGTTTTGAGTTTCTGCACATGAAAACAGGCAGGCAACCTGTGGTAAGGTTGACTGATTTCTATTACACCTGTGACTATCTTCCTGAGTATGGACTGCTGGACACAATGTCTGAAAACAAACTCCCTCTGAACACAGCAGTACTCTTAAGATGCAGTTAAATCCTCCCATGCTTAAGGACAGAACTTAAGCATTACCAGAAATAGGGCTTGATTTTGTGTTTACTGTGAAAGATATGTGGGAAGACTTTCTTGAATCAGGGCCGTAAGTAGATGCCTAAACTTTCCTCTGTTTTAATATGAGCATGTTGAAGTCAGTGGTATTATGTATATGTGTCCTTTGAGGCAGATTAGCACGAAATTGAGGGTGTTAATGCAGCCTGGATGCACCTGCTCCCAGTAAGTTTGATGTACCCAAGAAGAGTAAAACAGGATAACCTGATTTAATTAGTACAGAGTCTGGAATTAAGTGTCTGCCACAATCCTCCCTAGCATTGTGTAGCTGCACAGTGAAGCCGAAATCCTCAGAACAGTGTTCGGAAGTTGCAAGTGTGCATAGTTTGGCTGAACTGGAAGTTGTAAAGCCACTATTGGCATTATTATTATAATAGGCATTGTAGTAGGACCTGGAGGACTCAGTAAAGTTCTTGAACCAATAATGTATATTTTTTTCCCCAAGATATGAAGACAAAGTTATTTTGTCCTGATATTATTTAATGTATGATATTTGTAAGCGGCCCTGGAGCAGGGCACAGAGACTTAGTGCTATAAGCCTGCAGAGCTCTGCCCCATGCTGTTCTCTCTCACTGGCTCTGTGAAAATTTCTGGTCTACAAAGTAGAACAGCTTTGAGAGAAGGAATAGAAAGCAAATGTCATCATCATATGCTACGGCCTCACAGTGGGAAGGTGTGCTTGCAAAATAAAGGCAATGGGAAGATTATTCAAAGCATAAGACAAAGGTCAAAATGGCAAGACTGTCTGCACAGTTCAGAACTTCTTTAGGTCCCACCTTACAATTAAAGTTCCTTTCTGGGAGGATTGCACGTCTGAGTTGGCATCGGGAGATGATGACACTGAATCCCATTCCCCTTGTCCTGGGTGAGTGCTCTCGCTGCTGTGTTCCTAAGGAGAGGGGACAGGGAGGCTCTGACCCTCCCTACCTCCTTTTGTGAGCCTGTACCCTGTCTCTGGGAGAACTGATAAAAGGCAATGCCTTTAGCAGAATGCTACCCTCTATTTGACACTGGTCAAATCCTTGCTCTGGGAATAACTCTTGCCTTCTTTAAAGCAGAACTAGTCCAAAAGAGACTCTACAGCAAATTACTTGTTCTGTGGGCTGTAGAGAGAGGCAGTGCTAGAGACTATACAGGGCATTGAGCTGCCTTGACCTTCACACTGTTCAGGATACCTGGGCTGAAGGCAAAGTCCCCTGAAATGTCAAGGACAGCCCTTTCTTCAATGCAGTGTTTCTTCAGACACCTGGAGTTCTTGCCTGGCTGATTTTGCTTCAAGTCAGCTTAAGTTTCTTCCAAGAGACTCCTTGATTTATAATGCTTTATTTCTTTGTTTATGTATTATCCTCTTCTATTCTTGTCCCTTCTCATGAGTTTTTTGAGCCAGGTGGTTTTTGGTTTAGTTGCCACCCACACAGAACTCAAATTTGAAACAGAAAACAGATTTGCCTATTATGAGAGACATCTAGGTGTGTGTCTGTTAAAACAGTCACCTAGGACTGTCCCCTCTTTGTTGTTGATCTTGTCCCATCACCCTTTTGAACTGTAGTTCAGCATGAGGGATAGCAAGGATGAGCCATGCCATCAAAATGGAGTTTGCAGACTGACTCAGACTTTACAGAGAGTTTATGTGTTGTACACTGATTCCCAAGGCACAATCAACTTTTGTTAGTCTTTTGAATGCTTATTATGTAGGCAACTGATGACCACCTATGAATCATTGTGAGATTAAATTTCTTTTTGAGTATAAATGTAAGGTAATGTAGGCTGTTAAATTAAGCATTGCCGATTGCAAAGGTAGCTATGGGCCAGATTTAATTCATATATTTAGTCGCCAAAAAAAAAAAAAGTTTCAAAGAAGTAAAGTCCTGCTGATCAGGTAATGCTGAGTATAATTATGCTGCATTCTGTTAAGGGATACTGTCAGCAAAATAGAATGCTGGCTAAGGTGAAGAATACAAAAGCTGCAGTGCACTACTATATTGAAAACCTGTCACCTTACCTGCAGCTTGTTTGTTTCTCAATCATTCTGAAGTTAGATGAGTAAAGGAATTAGGCTTGGGAAAAAAATACAAATACATTATTACCTTTCATTTTGGGATGTTCAGGCTTGTACCTATTTGTAAAGCTACAACTTCAACCCCATGCTTTGTGAAAAGCGATTGTACTATCTAATCCATGCAAAAGCAGAGAGGAGTCATGTTTGAAATTGCATTACAGAAATACTAATAGAGAGTTTTCCATTTCTTTAGTTATACCATTCAGAGAAAGCTAAGTGCTGAGGTTGTGCGAATAGAGTCTTTATGAATGCACTGGTGTTCTGCAGTTTCTGTTTTGGATGTTGCAGATGCTCCATTATTCAACATGTCTTTTGGATTAAAAAAAAAAAAAAAGCATAGTTGTATTGTCGCTAAAATGCTCCAGATTAGAAAAAACTCCAATCAAACAGAGTTTTATCTCTGCTGTCTAGAGTCTGAAATGATCAGGGGCTTTTCTACATTATAAATTTGTTCCTGTCTCATTCCTAGAAATACTATTAATATTAATTAATAGAAATACTATAGACTATTTGTGCGTTGTGAATAGGAAGCTGTTGGATTGTGTGGGAAATTTGGAACATGTTCAGAACCTTTAATTTTTATTTTAATTTCTCTAAGATGTTCTCTTCCATTAGTATTTCATTGCCATAAAGAAGTTCATGACTTTGTGGGTGATCCTGCCTTGCGCAAAGCAGACATGAGATTTCATAGGTGTAACTTGCAGATCCTTGTAATTCTAAAGTTCAATTTCTGCCATCTTATTAGAAAAAAAAAAAAACCAAAGCTGAAACACTGTAGTAGTTTAGGCTGATAATTTACTCAGTTTTTATGGTAAAGTCTGAAGTAGAAGAATAGTTTACTCCAGAGATGCATCTTATTCTTGGGTGTATTTATAAGTCCACAGCTGTCTGAGTCTTATTTGAAGGAAAGCTGAAGTGTAGTGGAAGGCTATGAAAAGATTCTCTGTTTAGGTGTATTTCATCTCTGGTAACACTCACAAAAAAAACAGTTGTAAAGGAACTACGTATTTCATAGGTTTACTTTAAATTCCTACATTTTGAATGAATGTGTTTTTCTTAGGTGAGGGCTTGCTTTGCTGCCACAGAGGGAATACAAAATAAAATATTATTGCATCCATAATAAAATAGAAAACTTTGCACTATTTAAAATCCATAAATTCATTAATATTGGGAGACAAATTTTGCCTAGGGATTAATCCCACTGTTTCAGCTGTAGCAAAGTGGGAAAGAGGATTTCCCTTTGTTTTATTAATGAGAAGATGCTGGGGAGATACGAGGAAAAAGGGGAGAGGAGGGAGAGGCAGGCAGCAGGACAGAAGAGGTGCTCAAAGAGCTGGCCTGGGCTGAAGAAAGGTTGCAGGGATGTGGGTGACAAATTAATCTAAATTTTATGTTGGGTGGAACACACTGGGAAGGGAGAAAAGTTGCTGAATTAGGGCTAAAGTAGCTCTGAAGACACATGTGATGACAGGAGGAAGAGAAGTGTGAGGGAAGTATCTGTTTCCCTTGGAGGTCACTGAGTTTTGTTTAAAAGGCTTTCCCAGAAAGTGCCAAAACTGGATGTTGTGACACAGGTCCCAGGCCCCAGTCTCGTTAATTGCGTAAGCACTGAGCATCGTAAAATTGAATTATTAGAGACTCGTACGTGATTAAGTTTACGTGTGTGAGAAGTAGAAACTGAATGAATGTAAAGCGTAGAACCACGCATAGGCCTGTGTCTGGCACCGGAATCCATTTTTTGTCTAAAGAAGACTGCTGGGCATGGGCACAGCCCCTCCAGCTGTGCCGCCGGTGGTGGCGGAGGTCCCTCCATACGTGATTTGAGGCGTTCAGTTATGGAAGTAAAACTTCTCTGATGTATAAAAATTGAAAGCTACTTATCCTTATGTGAAGGTGTCTGTCAGGCTGCTGTAAAAACAACGTACTGCAAATTGGAATTTGCCAAGCTAACTAAATGCCTTCAGGGAAGTTATGATGAGCCGTTAAAAGAAAGGACCCTGTCAGATAATTTAAGCAACTTTGAGCAAAAATGCTGCAAATGTGTTTCTTTTTTTTGTGTATGTCTGAGGGTGAGGCAGGACTTGCATCTCATTTCTGTTCCCGAGCGTTTCCCTGCCACTGGGGCTGTGCTGCTGTGGGGAGATGCATTCCCTGTACGAATACGAGGTTCTCTCCTGGTTTATGATGGCACTCAGGCTGGGGCTGACCTGGGGCTGCAGCTCCTTGTGCTGAGGTTTCTGGAGACTCAAGCCCTGTTGGCCTACCCCCACTGCTCCATGGAGGGAGCGACTCCCCCCAGGCATGTCGTATCTCTTTCTCCAGTTCTGCCTCTCAGACCCCTGACAGATGCTCTCTCCTGCCCGTGTTTAAGTCCATGTCCGATGTCCGTGCAGACAGCATGGACATCAGTCAGTAAATCTGTCCTTTCCCTGGGCAGCGTTGTTTGACGACTGTGACGGCACACATCCCCTTCACAGTTAGTCCCAGTGCGGGATTTTAGCTGCAGAGATGGTGGCAGATGTAATTTTTATCATACCTATCGGGAACACAATTTTATTAGAAATACAACTGATACCTTGCCATATTTAGTGTTGGTTTTAACAGAGTTGTGTGCAAGTTGAAATGAACCTCATAGTTTATATATCCCTATTTAACAGAAGATATGTACAAGCTGGCTTTTATTTTTGGACGTATTCCTTTCACCAGCATCACACCTTATCTAACAAAGCAGGATTTCTTACATTTTTATGAACTGAAGATTGCTGCTGCTATCAGGAGAAACTGAAATCTAAACCAGTGAAATCTTTTTGCTGTTACTATAAAATCCAAGGTGTCTGAATAAAAGAAACCTGCTGTCTCTTTTGTCAGTTGGTTTCAAAAGACCTTAGTTAATGGCAAATGTTTGAAACAGAGGAAGGCTTAATAACACCATTTTATTTTCCCAACCATGAAAAAAAGTTAAAAATGTTGGCCCAAGTTTTGTTAGGGACTAAAGTTAGAGTAGCCATACATTAACAGCACAGTTCAGGTTCTAATTTTCCTGCTTTTTTCATGATTAGCATAATACTTTATTTGTTCAGTTCTCCAGAATTTTGAAAGGGATTCCTGAGCAGTTTAGTGCTTTCAAACTATTTCTTTAATATCTTATTGTTGCGTATCACTCACACCTGATGATCTGCATATAGCTGTGTTGAAGAGTTTATTCCCATACACTTTATCAATACCATGAATTCTTCATGTTTAATTTTCTGATTTTCTCTTGTGAAATACCAACATTTACAGTGAAATAAAGAAATGCTACTGTTTAATATTTTTTTTATATTTATGTGTTTCTATCTCTGTTGGTCAAGTGGAAAGATTAACTTATTCCTCTTAAAACTCTAAGAATTCTCTCATTCTGCCTTCTTCTGTCCTTTATTATTCTATTGCAAGCCTGTAACTGAGTGTGTAGGCTATCTAAGGTACAGACTGCCCTCACATAACCCACTTGACTGCTCAGCATAAATGAGATTTTTAATGGTCTGGTTACTTGTCATTAATTGGCTCAGACAGGCTTGAATTTTGTCACACATCTTGACCTTTATTGAACCAACAACTTTGACAAATATAAAGGTCAAGAAATTCTGGCCTTAGCACCTCTTTATAGAATTACTTTGATCACATATGCCAAAATCCAAATCTCTGGTCCTTAAAAGTGCTTCTATAAATACACATAATTATTCTAGTACCTGAGTGGAGCTGGAACATTAAAATATACTGTACATTATTGGTGGTTTAAGTAATTCCTGCTCCTCTGACACCAGTCTGCCTCTGTCTCTGAAGGGAAAAACCACTCCACGAAACTTAAAACCACCCTATTTTAAGGTTTAGTACTGTCAAAAAACCATGCCGCAGATCCTAATGTCCATAGGCAGGCTTTTTAGAAGGCGTAATTCAGGATTGCAGACGAGAGAGGCAAGAAGAAGAGTCACTATTGTCGGGTGGCATCACCATGCTGCCTAGCCAAGGCTTACCTCTTCATCCATCTTCACATGTCTTAATGTCTGTTTGCAACCTAAGCATGATGCAGTCTCAGTAACGCTTGGTTAACCAGTGTGTTTGTTTTTTAAAACATGGAGTAAAGAGTTACCAGCAGTAGTGGGCCTTTTATATAGTAGAAACATTGTACAGACAGGCATAGACTTAGACAGGTACCCTTCCATGCAGAATAAACAATGATGGCAGGGTCTTCATCTTATCCTGTATAAAAAAAAAAAAAAAGAACAATTTTCATGTAGTTGCTGTGTCTGTAGAATTGGAGAGGAGAATGAAAGTCTATATGCAGTCTGTAAATCAGGGTCTTATTTAAATATTGAATTTAATACATACTGTATGAAAGCAGTCAAGTTCGGCCTGTGCTTCTGTGTTTCTGAGACAACATTTAGTGTATTTGGGTTCAATAGAGGAAGAGCAAAACCAACATTTTTATCACAGGGGAAGTTAAAAAAAAAAAACCCAAACCACTTATTTGTGGAGCAGCCCTTCTATTTGTGAGTGTGATTCATGGCCTGCTGGTGCTCTCTGTAACTTTTTCATGAATGTAGGGCACTGTTGTCTACCCATGTGTGCTGCTCTTCTAGTCCCACAGGTCTGTAGCTATTAATAGTCCTTATTTCCAGGCTTTCTTGAATTGTGCTTTTCTTTCCCTGTGGTTCATTTGTCCTACATGTTTATGAGTCTTGTAGCTGTGACTTTTGTGAGCTGTAATTGGGGCCAGACGCTCTCCTGTGTCAATATTCTCTAAAATCTGTGAGGGTAGGGAGAGTGCAATTTACAGTTGTGCTTGTAAATGGCAGAAGCAAATATACTAATGAACCTGACATATGGCTTTACGTGAAAAAATTCTCAGTGGCATTGCCCTTGATTTTAACTGCAACCCTTTAAAGCTGCTCAAGCTGCGTGAATCTTTGGGTACGGTTCATGCCTGTAAATAAGTGAAGCATTTTATATATGCCATTTCAGATGCCTGTCTTTAATTTTATGAGTAAAAGTAAGCGATAATCAGTCCAGAGTAAGAGAGAGATTGAAAGGTTACAAAATGTTCAAGGTGTAAAACTAGAGAATGGCAGCATTTTGGAACCCCTACCTTTATGATAGGTCTTTTCTCAGTATGCTTGGAGTACAGGGCTCCTAGCAAAGGCTGAAGAACAGTATGTGTCAGGTAATGGCAAGAACTGTAAAGGACAGAGATATTTTGTATTACAGGGACATGTGCAAACAATCTGCTTGGGTTTTATTATGCATGTACATACCACATATCTCAAAGGAAGACAGTCAAAAGCTGAAACTTCTTGTGGTAGTGGTGCAAGATTGAAGATCAGCCTGATTTGCTTCAGAGTTTGGAAACCCCATGATACTAAATACAGATGTCCTAGCTGTCATATTTTGAGATAAAATGAATGAGATGTTTTTAAATACAGATGGACTATGTGCTCAGCTTAACAAGACTATTTATATTCTTTCATAAATGTGAGATATCTTATGCTCTTCTGTGATGAACATCAAGATTTAATAAGTGAAGAGTCAGAGTTGTGAGCTGATCAACTTGAAGGGCTTCTCAACTTCCCATAATTCTGGTCATTGAAGGGCAGCACTAACATGTCCAGAGACGCCATGAAACAAGCCTGAACTATTTACTATTCAAGTTTAATTGTGGAGTGGCTACTTGCCCTACTTTGCTATTTAGTGCTCTAAACAAGCCATCTGACTTGGTGTATTTTTGTCATTAACAGAATCCTGCCAAGAGTCTTTCATTTTAGAGTAAAATCAAAATGTTTGGAGACAGCTGTCTTTGAGTGATGCTAAATTCTTCGTGTTGTTTCAGTCATTGATACTTTCACTTCTATTTTCCACTGAATAGATATTCCTTTAACATCAGAAGACCCTCAAAAAATTGACACATGCATACTTCCGCTTTTAAACTGGGTTTTTGGCATACAGAATTATTATACTACTATGAGCTTTACTGATTCAAACAATTATTAATTTCAGTGCTTCTTTTCCCATTCAGGTAATCTCTATTAGTCTAGTGAAGCAGCTACTATCTACCAGTATCTTAACACACCTAATATAACTGAATTAAAACCTGACCCAAGGTCCCTGATTCATTTTTAAGGTCAGCAGCCAGGTAGAAGAAAGGACAGGAATAGTCAATAGCTTAGACAGTGAAATGATAAATGTAGATAATTGTTTCTTCATTTAAAACCATCCTTTCAGATGATAAAGCGGTATCAAAAGGAACATTAAATGAATATGCCAGCTGCCCTCATCCTCTTTCTCCTGTTCACTCTGGTGGATTGTGGCCACATGGAGCCTACTTAATAACAATTCTGTAATATGTATTGTGCATGGTTACTTCTGCACCAGCACAGCAGATGAGCACAGTGTACATGACTATGCTCCATATTCTTTGCCTGTAACTTCCTCAGGCCAGAGGCTATAATTTCTTGCGTTTGTATTTATGATGCTTAACATAATGAGACTTGATCTTAAGTGAAGATCTGACTGAACACAAACAGTATGTTATCATTAATCTTGGAAGTAAGTTGGAAAACAGTATCTCACACCTTAGACATCTATCTCGGTATGATTTTAAATAAGATCTCAGTGTGAAACAGTGGCTAGAAAGTAAAAAATAATTACTATTATGTTAAATCTCATTTTTTTTATTAGTGCCCACACCAGGATCAGTAATGTTTCACTTATCTTAAACGAATTCTTACTGTGCTGAGTGAAAAGGTATTAACATTTTCTCACCATTTAGTGCATAGTCACCATATCATCATTTTTATCGTTAATATTTTTCCAGGTGTCTTAAAAGATTTTAATGCAGTAAGTGCTTTCCTTTCACTTCTTCTAATCAATATTGACTTCACTATGACATCTTATTTCAAGATTAATATTCCCGTATTGCATAAGGCTGTAATTTTAATGAAATATCAAAAATAACCCGTAATTTCTTGTTTTAAGAAATCTGATAATTATTTTGCCCCATGGCAGATAATTTTGCTCCCATTATATTGAAAAATACATTATTATTTTCTTTTCCAATGGCTATTAAGATGGATATATTTCAATGTATTAGAAGATCATTACTAACCCAAAATAGACTTATGAAACTGGTAATTTGCCTGTCAAAAACAGGCCACAGATGTAGCTGAAAGAGGTATACTAATGGAATGGCACTAATGCAATTTCACAAATAACTTAATGAAGCATGTAAAGCATATTTCTTCCATTAAGTACACATAGCATGGAGTTACATCTTGCTTACTGGGTGTGAAAAATACTTTTAATCAGCTTAAAGATGAAGAGACTCTTCAAGGTTATGCTACTAAAAGCCGTAAAAAGGAAAAAAACAGAGAAGATTGGTAAGAAAAAGCAAAGCAACAGTATCTCTTTGGATATCTGCCCTTCTTGAAGTCCTTAAGCTCTAGGAAGCAACATCCTGATGAAGGGGATGATTCTTCAACACTCGGCTAGGTGCTCTCACAAGTTCTGCTGCCTTATCTCCAAGTGTAGAACAAAGGAAGAAACAAAGTGGAGATAATTTTTCAGATGGTGGTAAGCACAAAACCACTGAGACAGAAGCCTACTCTTGGCACACACATGAGGCTTTGCAGAGCTCTAGACACCTTTATAATCCTGTTGGTTGCAATCACAGCCATGAAGCCCCTGTGAGATTTTTCCCGGATCTTTAATACTGACAGGAATTCATAGGCATTCCTTAAAAGAGTATTTATGTCCATAAAGCTCATCATCAGGTTAATGCTTCTTGAGTGGAGTGAGGGGATGTACACAGGCAGTTATCTTTTGTCCGCTCTTCCTTTGTCCTGTGCTTGGGTGACAGACTGTGCTGCGGAGCTGTGTGCTCACCCATGTGGCAGTGATGTTACCTTGCCACCATCATGTGAAGTGCCAGCATGACAAATACTGGGCTTTCCCTGCTGCTGTCAGTGCTGCTCACATCTCAGCAGAGATCTGTCATTATTCAGATGAATAGAGCACTGAACAATAACAGATGAAAACAAGGCAAAGGAAATGAAGAAGCACTACTCTAAACCAGGGAGTCCCACCATGAATGTATTTAAGGTCATTATGGCTTAACAAGAATGTGTTTAGAGAAGTTAAATACCAGGCCCAGGACTATTCCCATAAGCCTTCCAAATCTTTCTTTTCCTAAAGGTCAGTGTGATGGAGCATGCAGTTGGCTTCTCACGCTGAGAGCGGGTATTGCTGAAAATCTATACTCCCAATTACAATTTTTTCAGTCTTTAGAGTGAGCTCAGCCTGCCATGCCTGGTTACGTTAGTGTCATTGTCTAATGCCTTTAACAATAAATGCACTGAATGCCAATACAATGTTAATCTGCGCCTCTCAGAGTGACGCAGTTCTTTAACCCCTGTTTATGTTTAAAAAAGCATTTAAAATCCCTTTAATCTTTTATTTCAACATGGAATATTTTTGTTGAAGTATAAAAATAGTTGCCACTATTTCCTATGGTAGGCGCTAGTAAATTAATCTGTGTATGTTCTTGTTTACAATGCCAAATATCAAGGAAGTAATGCTTCTGGGGTAACTGTCCAATGCAGTACAGACTAGAGGAAAAAGTTGTCTTTGTTATTTTAGTTATGATTTTACTTTTAAAGCCTTGAGTTAGCAAAGCATTTAAGAACAAACTTTATTCATCCAAGTATTTTAGCATGCACTCATGTTAATGACAACAGGTAGCTTTGGATTTCTGTTTTCAGTTACTTGGCTGATGGCTACTTGAGCTCTTCTAGTCACTGGTAATTCATCAAAATAGGGAAAATGCAATTTTGAGTTGAATAAACCAAAAAAGATTCAATATTTTTGATTAATTCAAAAGTAAAATGTGGATACCATTAAAATGAAGTGTTTGTTCTTGAGGAGTACATTGCAAAGAAACCATTGCATTTTAATTTGGAACATTTCAAAGTTTGTTTTGGATTAAAAATGTTGAAGGGAAATGTTCAACTTTATTCTCAGTTGTAAATAATTTTTGCTAAGTTGCTTAAAAAAGAATTATTCACATCTTGATGTTGCTAAATCTGCACTAAATACTCAGCTGAAAGAATTTCATTTGGAAATAAAAACCATTGAAGCATCTTTCAAATTAAAGGAACTACCGTCTTTATTAGAAATGTAACAGGTAACACTTTGAAGAATTTACCTATATGTCTCCACAGGGAATAGAATGGAATTGTACAGTTACCTGTGGGCTTCCTTCTCTCCTTCTGACTTTCTTCGTTTCCTATGGTGCTCAGAAATGATCTTGGGGGTTTACTAGTATATTTCAGTCGTCAAACCACAAAACCCATTTCCTTTGGTATTCCAAATCCTCCAAATCCCTTTTTCCAGGTATGAAGGAAAAGGTACTTTTATTCATTCTTTCATAAAGAACATTTCTTTTATGTGAAAAACTGCTATACCCATCTATAAATGTGAGAACCAGTAAAAGAGAATTGCAGCAGTTCCTTTCACTAAATGGTCATAAACCAGGGTGAAGGTTTCACTAATCTTGTTGATTTCTTACCTTTTAGTTCTCTTTAGTCATCCATACCAACACAACCAATCTGGAATATATTGGATGGTAAAAAGTTTTTGGAGTTAGTAAAAGATCTTACCGAAAAAAAATTGCACTTGCCATGTTTTTGAACAACTAGTGCTCACACTGTAGGATTATCTGGCATTTCATTGAAAAACTTTTGGAATATATATACTCCCAATTACAGCTTTATTGAAGAATACTGGGAAAATCATTCACTGGTTTGTCTAATAAAATCTCCGAGGGAGTTTAATTTACGACATCTGTATTCACGATTTATTTCTGTGCATATGTTTTGTGTGTAGTACCGCTAAAGTCAATGGGAATTTGCAATGGAAACACTGTAGATTTACCCGCCTAATTTTTGCCCCCAAGGCAATCCATCAAGTGTAAACTTTTGGAAATCAGATTTACATTCCAGTTTTCAGCTACAAGGTTAATTTCCCTCTGGCTGCTACCTGATAGAAATCAGGAATTAATATAATTGATTTCAGCTGTTACACTCATAGTATGCCATCTTAATGGAAGTTCACTTATTTAAAACACGACAGTGATGTAAAACAAGCAGGGCAGTCAGTTGTAGCAGGACTTCTGCTGTTTCTAGTTTCTTTGCTATAGGACAACTTGGGAAAGAAGGATCCTTTATTCCTGCTGGAATTTTAAGTTAAAAGCTAGTGTTCAGTATGTGATCTTCAGTATAAACTTTTTAGTGGGGATCCTTTTCTTAAAGCTAAAAGAATGACAGTCTAGATAATACGTAGCATATATTGATGCTTTTGTTAAATATGAGGAAATGACATAGTAGTGAGGAAATGGCACTTAAAAAATTTGGTGTGCTCTGAAGGGAAGAGAGTTAAAAGTGGTTTACTATTTATTGAAGTTGGGGGGGGAGATAAATCCAGAGACTGCCAATACAAGCAGCTGGCTTGCTCCACAGATTACCCATGAACAGTTTTTTTCAATTCTGGATAAAGTCAGCAACTTCTTACTCTTGCAAAAAGCTACTGAAGCCAGAGACAGGACAGATCATGGTGTGTAGTTTATTATTCTTTCATGAATACTTCCTTTCATGTTTAGCTTTCCAGCTTTCTGCCTGTTTTCTCTAATACTTCATAGGTACAAAGGAAATTGCTAAGATCTAAATTCTCAGCAAGCATGATGTAGGTAGAAAATTAGCTGATACTTGTTCACCTGTCCATAATGGTAATTAACCCATGTCTATCATAAAGGAATTTTTACAACTGCCTGTGGTCCTTGTGATGAATTCATAGACCCTATTCAAAAAGGGAAGAAAATCTAATTAAAATATAAATTATATGAAATAAAACCCACCAATCAGTAAACAGAAACTACTTTACATAAATTGGAGTCAAAGTGTCTTCACAGAAATTGAACGTTTCTCATGCTGAATTAAAGAGATCAAGAATGAAATTACTAGTAATTCATAAACTTTAATATAGAAACATGCCAATAAAGAAAGGGCTACTGGGAGTTTATAAAAATGAAGAAATATCCCTTTTTAAAAAATGTTGTCTTTGGTTTTAATAAAAAGATAAATACATTATTACGCAAAAGCAAGCATGGGTGCATAGGCAAGTAAATACAAATTACCAAATTTTGACACTAATTTTAAAAGCTTTTTTGAATTTCACAATAGGCTATAGATGATATATAATAAACACTTTTCAGTATTAACCTTTATTTGTATTTTAAGTAATTGACATGTAGGGAATACATATTTTTCATACTGCTTTTTTTCAATTAAAAAGAAAAACCCTGGTCCACCTTCTGCATATTAACTCTTTGTAGTAGACAATGTTTGTTATGGAAGAGTTGCTCATAATCCTGTTTCTGCTGGTATTTTAGCAGGGTTGAGAGGAAATAGCATGTTTGTCAGGCAAATATCTCAAGCAAATACTGGCTTGCTGTAGATAATTTTGCGCCCTTCATCTATGGAAACTCCCAGTCTACAAAGTAAATTACCTGAAATTTATTTCCTCTTACTATATAGTTTTTGTCTTAGCGATATTGTTGGCACTACTTTAATAGGCTTACCTGGCACTGAAAGCACAGCTGAACTTAGTATGTGCCAGATTTTGTGCTGAATTCTTCTATTGGTGCTCAATGAGGTTGCACTGATATAAATGAGGGCTCAAGGACTCCAGAGTTTATTGCTAACTGCTACAGATGCTACAAGGACAGCTACATGAAGATAGTGAGCAACTTGGGAATTCTGGTGCCAGAAGTCATCTAACTGCCAGTGACTGTCCAACAGCTGGGAATTACAGCCCTTTGTATTAAGTTATCAGCTAGGTGATATACGAAACTAGGCATTTATTGTTCTATCGTCTGAAGATATTGGTGGTCTTTGATTTTTGAAAGTATTTTCAGAATAAGATTGCTTCAGCTGAAACATCTTAAGAATGTGAGACTGAATCTAGGGATTTATTTACAAAAATGTAATGATGTTTGCCAATGACAGAACGTATGCTGTCAGAACCATGTGGTACAAGAAGTTCTGTAGTGGAAATAAAATGTAAGACTTTGCTGAAATAACTGCAGAAACTTGAAGAATTTGAGAGTGCTGCACTCTGTATTGCCTTTAAGAAGGACTGCCATTCTTTACCAAATGTTTTTGATTTCAGAGCAAGAACTTAGCTAGCTTTATGTTCTTTGGCATCAGAGTTAGTCACAAAGCTTTACATTGGAGCTTTGATGGGAGAAAGGTAGAAGAAAATGTCAAAAGAGAGAACAAGCCTAGTAGGAAATTCTTGATCTGCATAAAATATATAAAACTTAAGAGTAGATATATGAACAAATTGGTTGTGCTATTTGGTATTGATTTTATTGATCCAGATAAGGCAGACGCTTTATTTGAAATCAAGGCACATCTGCATTGTGTTATGTTGTATTGTCTGAATATTTAGCATTTTGAATTTGTTAACTTGGGGGATTCAGCTAAGCCTTACCGAAGGCAGAAGAAAGCTCAGGGGACATGGAGCAGCCACCATCCTGCTGAGAGCTGCATGAGAGAGGTGGCCCCTCCTGCCCTCAGAGCCTCCCCCTGTATGACTAGACACTAATTCTTTTTTTTGGAAAAGGCAAGGTGCAGCTGGGTTAGATTCCTCTCTGAAGATGATACACATTCCTCTGACTAACAATGTGACTTGTAAACTAGTCATGACAACTGGGATGCCTCCCCAGTCCCACTGCTCAACAATCCTTCCCAAAAAGTTCTTTAAGACAAAGCATGACAGCAGCCTGCAGAAAACATGCAGAGTCAGGTGGTAAGGAATTGATGTTCAGGGAAGATGAATGAAAGAGCTGGTACCTTGGAGAATTCTTTATTTTGTACCTCTGTGTTTTGTTGGTGAGGCTTGAAAGACATCTGGGTAACTCAGACTAGTGGGGACAGGATTTAGGATGTAGAGAGCACTGGTTAGGGATTCTCAGGCAGTCTTAGCCTTGATTTACTCAATATGCAAGGAAACAGAGATCAATATGGTGCCAGTTGTACTGGGAAAAATCTTGACGCGCGGGAGGACCAAATCCAAGAACGGGTGTGTAACAGTGTCAGGACTTCCTTACGTTATGCACTGTCCATCTGCCTCCTGTTGAGTTGTTTTGGCTTTATGGTCTGACAAGGCAGAGTGAAGCAGCAGCTTGCACTCACTCAGCTCTGTGCTGCTGTGCTCAGATTGCTTCTCTGGCACAACTAGTTAATTTACAGGCTACTAGAGTATGTCTGTGTTGCAGTGAAGGTTATTTCTCCCTGTGTGTTAATCCCTTAAATGCCCTGGTTTCCCTGTGCCCTGCTGTAACTTCCTTACTTGCGTCTGAAAGCTAGAACTTGCCTCAGGAATGCAGGTTTTGGGTCTTGCTATTGCTGTTGCTCAGGCTGTTGCTAAGTGATATTTTTTTTTTTTTAGAAATGAAAACTGGTGGTTTGGGCATAATAGATGTCAACTTTCTTTAACTAGTTTTTAGTCCATGACATGGGAATTTAGCAGTTTGTGGTTACCAAGTTTCCGTAACAGCTTCATGGAGCTGTTTTTGCTTTCACTGTGCTGTTCTCAGTTTCTTCAGAAGAGTCAAGTGCTTTGTGGATTAAAGAAAACACGGTAAAAGCCTTTAATGCATCTGCTCCCTGCTTACATCCTGAGTGCTCAGATGTAACTGATTTAGCTTGTGTGACCTTGGTGTTACTCTGGTTGATATTCAATCTGTAATTTCACACTTAATCTTTCAAAACATTCAAAAGAGGGAACCAATTTTGCTCAATTTCAACAACAAGTGTTGCATCTCATGTAGTCAAGGTCAGTCAGAATGGAGTAACTGAGCTGAATCCTGGGATTAAATTCGCAAGGAAAATTGGACATAATCAATTACAATTAAAGAGCTTAGCAATACAATCGCAAAATTACTTTGGAGATAAGTGCAAAATCTCATTATTTGTTTATGGATTTTAGGAGGCATTTTTCTCTAAAATGCTTATGATAGCTCTTGAAATGAAAAAGTAGAAAATTTAAGAGCAATAACAGATTGTATAGTCTTCTACTCAAAATGTAGTCTACCTGTGGTGCTCATGATTGCAGGGCTTTTTGTTGGATTTTAAAAATAGATTATTGAATTAAGAGGCAAAATGAATCATAGATGGTGAAGGGATAATAACCTTTGGAACTGCACAAAAAGCATCTGAATTATGAGTTTATTATTAACTGATCACATACTTAAAGTAATAGATTTGTGGATTTGAAGGTCAGCTGAGACACTGCTGTTCGCCTAGTCCAGTCTCACATATAACATGGCCTGGTAGGTTTCTCCCATCTTGCCAGCAGCTTGTGGTCAGCTAGAATATTGTACTGTGGGTGAGTCCTGCATGATCCTCTGCTGGGCTGTGACTGAGTGGAGAACATTTGACAAATCCATAGGAGCTGGATCATGAAACCAAAGTTTACACTGTAGGTGAGAGGCATGCGTGTCTGGGTACATGTAGGTGGCACAGCTGAGGCAGCTTGCATTGAGATGCCATGGGTTCCCCAGAGCAGGGAAGACTGTGCTTCGGGTTGAACCACACACAACCTGCCAGGGACTATGGCACTGAAATCCATTAATTGTTAGTGACATCCTCACTGATATTGCTACCTAAGCTATCGCTATGTTAAAGCTCATCTGCGTATATCTAGTTGCATTGTGGTGTTACCTCAATCACAACTGGAAAATGGACAGATGTATAAAAGTACCTTCAGAATATCTATTCTAAGAACTTTTAGTACAACTACTTAGGGCCCAGTTTCTGTCACAGTTTATATGTTTTGTGGAATGATGTTGAACATGCAGTTGTGTATTTTTCAGATACTATCTAAAGAGAGGGAGTGTTTCAGATGCTCTTGGCATGGACAAGTGGACCTCCAGAGGTCCCATCCAACCACCATTTCTGTGATTCTGAGAGCACGTTTTCTAACGTACAGTCTGCAGAATTGTTCAGCAGAGATGGGAAATGAGTGGCATTATTTACTGTCTGAATAGATTAAATTGGATTGTCTTAGATTTAATGATCACACAGTCATATGCATGTTATGGTTCTGTGAGGAGACATTATCTCTTATGGAAAATACGACATCCTTTTGGGTTTCTGTAGGATTTAGATGTACCCTGAGCCGTATGAGCAACTGATATTTTGGCTTGCAAAATGATTGAAATACAGAAAATGTTGTTAATAGACAAAACCCACTAGAATTAAATGTAGGCTTAACTTTGACAAGCAATTAAAAAATACTGTCTTTTGAAATGATTAGAAATAATATTTTTATTTAAAAAAAAAACCCAGAAAACATCTGATTTTAGGCCAAAATAGTTCAGTTAATTCAACATGTTTTGAAAATAGTTTTATTTGATTCGAGTTATAAATAGAGTATTTACTGGCTATCAGAGGTTTTGAATCAGTCTTACTGTAACATATTTTTATTTAGAACTGAAAAGACAAAAACGGAAAAGTAAATATCTGTGTGTCTTTTTGGTCTTCCACACAATGTATCACATATTTTTGGAGACAATGGTAAATGGATTACCTACAGCAGGAAATACAGACATTGCAAATGAAAATCTGGTATCTTAAACCCAAGTTGACATATATTTGATTTTGAAGAACAGAAAGTTTTCAGTAATCTGTCCTGAAATGAGTATTAAGTACACAAGAACTTAAAATCCTTTTTTCCTCTTTGTCTCTCAGCAGGTTCATAAAGATGAAATAAAAAAAGAGCAGATATACATCCTTCCTCTAAAAAATGTTGCTGGGTTTCTTGGCACTGAACTAGTCTTTGCCTTACCAAAAACTGTAGGTAAAAGAAAGTCTTCTACTGAAGAGTAATGCAGCAAATATAGCTGGTTGTATTTTTCTTTTTTTGAGTGCTCCTTACAGTCTCATTATTACATGCCCTATGCAAGATTCCCAGCAGCTGTTAAAGCATTTAAACCCCTGAAAGCAAAAATATTCTGAGCACAGGCCAAAATATTCCCTTTATTTCACTCTCTGTGGCACCGTGTCTTAGGAAATATGGCCATCTACCAGCAGCTGACTCAAACACAATGAGGTGGAAAAACATGACCTTCAGAAGGATGATTTAGCATGTAGATTGTAGAATACATTTCTATTAGGTTGCTCCCAGCTTGGAGCCATTGAGGATATTTGTAAAAGAGCTTCGTAAATATGGCACGTTGCCATGTATGCAAGCTGCTGTCATAAGGAGTAAATCCGTGCTATAATATTAAAGGTACTCCCCTGACATTGACGAAGTGGAATTCTTGCACCACAGACCTTATTTAACCCTCATGTAGGGTGAACTTTGCTATCCCTGTGTAGAAATCATGTTTGAACTATTGCTTTTTAAACATAAAGTGGCAGCTGATAACCAAAATTTTACCTCTAAGGCAAGCAGAACCAAAATGAGCCCTTGCTATGTAATACAAAAGGCCTTGGTTCAAAAAGCCTTTCTCCTTCATTTGCTGCGTACCCCAAACTTGAGGGAATGCCTTCTCTAAATAGTGGCAGTGTTCCTAGCCCCTTTGTGTGCTTCCTGGTTAATTTTTGCTTATTCCATATGGTGAGTAATGTCTCTGTCCAGCCTCTGTGGCTGCATGTAGGCTAAGCCTAGCAACATGTGGTCCTAGAAACAGCTTTTATGCCAGAAAGACATTACTCAGATCTAGATGGTGTGTCACGCTTTGTTATTAATAGTAATATTGACTGATAATAAGGTTGCATTCTGCCAAGACTCTGAAAAACCGGGAATGTCTGGGCACATTGGATAGTTATTCAACCTGTTAAGAAGTATTAGAAGCAAAACTAAATAAAGAATTGATGTGGAGACTTTTTTACAAGACTTGTATTAATTTATAATCCTTTTCTGTGGTGCTAGAAACAAAATCGGTAATAGAGCTTGCTCGGGTGTACTTAACTCATGTGAGTAATTTGGCCTATAAAAGTTATTTGGTCTGATTGGGCAGCTCTCTGGGCAGCCAGGAATGGACACAGCGGGACTCTGTGCCCAGCTGGGGAGATACTGGCTGCTGGTCAGAGCCTGGATGAACACAGCACTGTGCCCTGCCTCTGTTGGTTAGACGAAGGAATTGTCCTGCATGTGGCATGGCTTACTGTGTTCAAGCATGCATGTTAGCACTGAAGCCAGCTCTTGGACCTTTTGGCATTCACTGACTTCAGTGATGTGATGTCTATCAAGGTGAGATTGGGCCCATCTTCCTCTTTTGATAGCAGCTTTGGATAAGAGGCAGATGTGTGGTGTGCCTATATTAGTGGTTTTAGTTTGGATCGGGAGCATATTTTGAAGCTAGTCTTCTGGTGATCCCTCTATGTGTGCTTTGGTTCACATCAGAGAGAAGTCTCAAGTCATTTCAAGTGGATTCCTTCTGGATGAAATGAAACTAGAAGACATACTCTGTGAGGGCAGCTGAAGTGCAAATGGGCTTTCTGCAGTCCGTGGGACCAGACTACAGTCTGAGGTGGAATATGCATACTGTGGATATCAGGACCTCAGCATCCTTTTGCTCTATAGATCTGCTATTATTCCCTGCTGCTTGATAATGAATATATGCATAGTGTAATAGCCATCACTCAAAAAAAACCCCCCAGTGATATTTGAGAAGAGTATGAGATTTACAGCCCCTTTTTCTCCTCTGAGTATTGTCTGGCCATGTGACATAGGTGTAACTCCATGATTGTGCTGTCATCCCATCCACACCGTGACATGATTAAGCCCATTTGATATTGGAACATCATAAAAGAAGATGTGGTCATTCAGGCTGACTTCTTCTACAGCACTGACCACAGGTTTGGACAAAACTTCCTCGAACTAGAGTAAGAGAATGGAGTGAACACTGTAATGTTCCTTTCCCAAAGGATAACACAGTCTGTTCCTAACACTTCATAGAATGATTGGGAGACACTGAAAAGAGTTGCTGGGGCTTTCATAAGAGTAAGTGACAGATGCTTGAGCAGCCTTATTTTGAGAGTGGTTATATGGAAGACTGAGTGAGAAAGTTGCTGGGGTGGAACAAATTGGTTTAGGCAGAGGACCTAAGATAAGAGAAGAGTCAATATTTAGAGTGAAGATGCAGACTGTTGTTGTCCAGGATAAGCAGGATAAGAATGCTATTGATCTTAGGTATTTACAGAGCACCCATCACTTTAGTATATTATGTAGTCAATACTTCCATTTTCAGGGGCACTCATGAGAAACATAACATTTTAGAAAATCTGCTGATGGAAGTGGAACAGGTCCTGGTGCCTTTCTGCTCACATGGGTACCTAAGGAGACTATGAGAATCAGTGCTCAGTTCTCCAGCCACTTTCTGAAGAGAGGAATGGCTAGCCACATGTTTCAGATTTGACATTGACTTCAAGCTTGTATCTTGTCCACAAATCTCATCACTTTGATACAAACTGCTAATTTCAAATGTGAAAATAAGGATGCAGATTAAAGATTTATGAATTTTATGTCTGTCAGTTTTGATTCCATCATGTGCTCATTAGTCATGCCCTACTGTGCTGCCCTGTAACAGTTCTGACTGACGTTGACCACAGATATTATAAATGATCCCTTTTGATACATTAGTTAATTACAAAGGAAATCATCCTTCTCCTGGCAAATTCAAATCCATCTTAAAATTTCATGGAGAGGCAATTCATTATAGGGAAAGTTATTTATGAATTTACTAAAAAAATGGATCTGTTCTCATTAAAATAAGCTTAAAGGTACAAAATGATAAAATGTCAGTTGCCTACTTAACTCTTTTGGTGCATGTTTCACTAATGAGCTGTGAGACTCTGAGACTTCTTGGTTAGCTCTTACAATTAAATTCGGCTAATGCAAAGCAAAAAGAGACTTGGAAAAGACTTGCTTTATAGGTGTAAGAAATTAAAGGATGAAGGAACAGACATAATGTATATGCATAGACTTTCTTAAAAGAATATTTAGATGCTACTGAACTTTTGTCTTTGTTTTCCTGTTAAAACACATGAAGTTTTGCATATAGTCATGATTGACTCCAAGAAGAGCATGGGCTTTAAATTCAGGGTTTGCATAAATACTGTAATTTAATCCAGGCAGACATGATAGAATTAGATATGACCTTTGCAAAATTACTTTCTTTCTTTGATTAATTTCTGCATCCCTAGGATGGGATTTTGCCGGTATGATACAGTGCTTTCAGTTCTTGAGATGAGGTGTGCCATATGAAGGTAAAGGTATCAAGTTTTCTTTTCCTAGATCTTAATTCTTTACATATCAAGGGTTTGCTTAGGAGTGTGGACGGAGGCCCAGTTGGTCATTGCACCCAGGCATCCATCCACATACAAGGGCTGTTACAAAGCCATCCCCTCACCATCACCAACAAAGGTGATTTGAAGAAGAGGGAGAGTAAATCTGCACAGACAAATATGTAAAGGTGGATTCAGGGCATCTTTTCAAGGAATGTGGAGTCAAGAAAATCATCAAACATCAAATTACATGGTAAATTTGTAGGTGTAGCATGTCTCTGCCATTTGACAAAGATCGCGGCTCTGCAAATCAAGCAGCAGTGGCTGTCACTTGTTGACCTCCTGTTTTAAATTTTCATCATTGATTTTGCAGGATAGCAAAATGTAACTTTCTCTGACTGAATGTGCAATCACTCTTGCATTTGTTTTCACAGGTGTTTCTTTTACTACACACTGTAAGATCAGTAAAATGAAAAGGAAAAAGATGATGACAAGTGTTCTTGGGAATGTGTTTACCAAATGACTGGAGAGTAGTTATCATGGTATCCATGTAATAGGTTTTCTTCTGCCTTCTTCCTGGCTTACAAAAATGTATATTTTTTTCATATCAAAATTACAGCTTGCAGAAGAACTTTCAGTGGAAAAGATGATTGCTTGTTTCCTCTCAGTTTCTGTGGTACTGAAAGGTTACTGGCGTGCAGCACTCTACATGTACATACTGCTTGGGCCCAAAAGTATCCCATTCTAAAAGGATCTGACTCTGCAGCCCACAGGTCAGTAGTTATTTGTGGATATATCCAAACAGCTGTCTAACATTTGTGTCTCATCAGGCCTTGGGAACATTTTATCTGAGCCTCAGGAGCAAATTTCTGAGGAAGCATGGAGGTGACCCTCTTCGCTCACCTTGTTAGCATTCTTAACTAGGTGTCTGCTCTGTCCTGTGGTGGGAGGAAGGCAACAGCCACCCCATCTGCATCATTAGGTCAGCCTGGTGTGCTGCTGCCCCTGTTTTACCTCTCATAGAGAGAAATTCCAGTGTGGTTGGAACAGTGTTGTCATCCTGTATACCTAGTGGTTTTTTCGAAGGGCTTGAATATCATGTTTTAGACTGGGATGGGTTAACAGCTTAAAAGAAAGATTGAGGGAAGAAAGTAAATATGTTCACTATCACCCTGGAACTCTTCTTTCATGATTATTTTTAGAAGTGATGATAAATGTAATTTCTTTTGCCATTTACTTTTCCAGTCACTGACCCAAACTCATGGATCTCCTTGTACTGTAAACTTAGGCCAGATCTAGCAATATACTCCCATGTGAATCAGGAATTCTGTCAGCCCTTTGTAGACATCTGGGATAGCAATGGATCAGCTTGCAATTCCTATGAAACCTGGGGCAATGTATTCTTATGTTTAAGTATATTGAGAGTGAAGAAGGGCAAAATGATTTATTTAGGGGTATTGGCTAAATCAGTTTCAGGTGACAGTTGAACATATGATGACACAATTTTTATTTTTTAATTTTATTTTGTTGAGCTTGCCCATTTTACTCAGCAGTGGGTTCACCAGATATCCCTAATATATCCTAAGTACTGTCTTCTGTGTTTTTTGAAAAAGTTTTGTCTTCTGTTTTGTTCTATAAAATAATGTATTCTCCCCCGGGCAGTCCACTGGCATCTGTGTGGCAGTGACAATAAACAATCACCTTTAAATCCAGATATTATAAATCTACATGTTGTTTAGTTCAAATCAATGTCAACTCATCACAGACTGGATAGGCATCCCACTAAAGTTTAATAAAAGCTAGGACAGCTATATTGTACAATTATTTTATTTTGCACTAAAAGGGGATATTTAAGTTAAAGAGAAAAATCTGTGGTTTAAAATTAAAGCTGCTGCACTTGTGGTTCCAGCAGCCACTGCTTTGCCTGTGGAAAATCTCTATGATCTGTTGAATTTTCAAATGTACAGTGCAGGCTAGCATGAACTATCAGCAATTTAAAACTGGGAAGAGCCTTCAAATTTATTGCATGGGAATTTTCTGAGGTGGATATGAAGTGTTAGATTAAAAATGTAGGTCATCTTATTTCCTGTCTTGTGATTCTTTAAAAAACTACTTGCTGATGTCTTATGATCTGTGAATTTGCATGCACTTTTATTGTTCCTTTGCAGTCAGAAAATTAATTACCTAGGAGATCCTTTCTAATCCTGCCTACCTCTGATTCACAATTTGAGGGAGAAGTGGCCTTTGAAAACACTCGGGAGAGTTTTGAAAGTGCTTCAAAAGTGCTTCAGAGTTCTTTTAAGACCTCAAATGGTTCTTACTTTCCCATGGGTAGCTGGAGGAGAGAAGGAAGTGTAAGGGTGAAGGAGCTTCCATTTCCTGTCTTGGCACCAGCTGCAGCTTCTTTCGTTTTTCTTGTTTAGTTTCTCGTGTAACACTTCACCATAATCAATTCCAGAAACTACATATTATTGAATTTCTTTGAGCAAGTACTTATCTAACATCATGGGGCATAGCCTCCCAGCCAAGTAGCAGGATGAAATGACCTGGTAGTGACAAAATGTTGCGATATATCGCATGAATTTAATTTTCTACCACAGTAAAGAATCTAAGATGTCTGCAAGGCCAAAGGCTGTTCCTACAATACTATTTAGATTTCATTGGTAATCAGTTTTGTCCCAACTCATTTTCAGCTAGTGTCAGAAAGTATTAGGGTAAAATGGAATGTAGTTTCCCAAAATAGTTGCTGCTGCTTAAGCAGGGTTTTGTGGAGGGAGGTTGTTGTAAACTCTTTTCCCCCTAGAGCTGTGACTCTGCCTAAAGAAGATTGCCACACTAGTGAGCTGGTTGCTAAACGTATCTAACATTGTGTTCGTTTGCTGATTTCAATAGCGTGAGCTTCATTTAGACCCTCTGATAATCCAACCTATCATGTAATCTAAATCTGGTTGAGAAAATTTCCCGCTTTTAAACGGACAAAGCATCAATGAGAATTTACACTTATAAACTCACTCACAGTGAAAGCCTATTTCCCAAAAGTTCTTATGGTGCTTCTGAAGCCCTTTTTGTGTACAAATGATCTGTGAAAGGGTTTTAAGCACTCGCGAACACATTCATTAATTTGAAATTATTCAATGAATGCCGTATGTAATTACAACTCAGTCTGTGAGTTGCTTATAAATTATTATCTGTGAAAGCTGTAGTGAGGATTCCCCCTGTGTAGTTTGCTGTTCATATGACACAATCAATGATACGGTAGTATTGCATCTGTCTCTCTTTCAGTGGCTCATCAGCTTCCAGATAACTTTTTCTATGAATAACCCTAGGATACTTTGAAAGCGGGGGGGGATCTGTGAGTGAATTTTATATCCTTGCTCCAGATGGGACCTGGCTGTGTATGCGAAGACTGTGCTCCCCACTTGCTGCACAGGTACATTTACACTAGAAGGAAGCCCAGGCCTGCTGAAAAAGAGAGGGAGATGGGGGGCTCTGGTAGCCAGTCTGGGTGATGAAGGAATCAGTCCTGTGGGATGGATGATAGGCAGTGGCTCTTCTCCAGCCCCTGCTGCCCTCGAGAGAAAGAAAGAGAAAAAAAAAGATGAGCTTGTATCCAGCCAGCATCAGTATTAACTGGCCTAGTACCATATTTTCCACAAATATTGCGTGACATAGGTTGTCTAAATTATTTCAGTGGTTTTTATTCTATAAATGCAAATGCTTGAGTGTTCTATGTACTTGAGTTGGAAAGAAGCTGCAGAAGAGTTCCTCTAAATTACACAAAGGACTGGCCTGTCTGAGGAACTGGCTGCTGCAGCTTTGAGCTGTGATCAACAGGAGCTTTGTGGCAAGATAACGACCCTTATAAAGCACATCTGCAGTTCTGTATTTCCTTCCTTCTCCCAGATGGTGCCTTGCAGAAGAGGCTGTGGAAATCTCAGTCCCACTGGGGCCCATCCCAGCCTGGAAGTGTTCACGGGCCCTGAATTGCAACCACCCAGGTGGAGTACCCACCAACATACTGTTTCTAAGCTCTTTTCTCCTATTCAGCATTTTCTGATGAAACTCTGCACGTAGCACATTCATAATTACAGTATGTAGAACTGTTCCCTCAAGATGTAGGCTGCCACTTACATGATTCATCGAATTCATTTTCCCTCTCTCCCTTTCAAGACATCTTCCTATTCTCCCTTTGATGAATCTACCTCTGAGTCTATTATTTATACAGGGCACATACACGTGGGTGCCACCAGTTCAGCAACAGTATCTCCCTTGTTGCAGTAATGCTTTCCTAATACTTAATGGTTGCTGTTAAGGTTAAATCAATCATTTTAGATATGATGAGGCAGGAAGACTGAAGCTCAGTTTAATTTATAAACCAGGTTAGCTTCCTTTAACAGCTTCATTCACAGAGAACATTAATTAATAGAAATGCAGATAATTTTAATGACAAAGATTTGTAATGACAAAGAATTTGTCTGATGTTTAGCAACAACATAAAAATAAATTTACTGTACCCTTTACTAAAAGTTGATTGGACATCTAATTAGTTAATACGATGCCTTTTAATGTTTTTTAATTATGATTTTAATGTCCTGGTCAGTGAATTTGTAGAAAGTAACAAAAGGCGAAGTCCTCAGCTTAGAAAGTGATACTGTGGAGTGCAGTTTGAGTATAATGGACAAGATTAACAAACAGGGTGAGCAAAGATGAAGGAGATAGTATTATGCTGGCAGGATTATGCAGTGATTAAGTTAGAGCATATTCTGGTAGTTAGTGTCACTATTTTAAAGCTCTCTTGTTTGACAGAGCTATAATATAATTGAAGTCATAGTGTGTGGTACATTTATGTTTATGCCTCATGTTTAGAAGGAGGAGCATGCGTTTAGACGCCATAAAATGCAAAATTTGTTTCTTATTCCTCCCTCCTCTGCATAGTGAGAAAAAGATAAACAAGATACAGTTTGGAATTACATAGCGCTGAGAGTATCTGTGTCTTAACAATTAATTGAACCTCAGCTCTATTTCTACCTCTAGAATAATGATTTTATTATTTAATTTGTACATTATGTGTGCCTCTAGAAAAGAAACCTATCAAAACCCTGAGGTTTCCAATTCTGGAAATAGCTATTAATGTGTGATTTCAAAAAAATAATATTAATAATGTTATTCACTCAGACCAGTATCTGAGATTTCTTCTTGGAAACATTGTCATACTTTACAGGGCTTGCAAAGATTATTTGCTAGTCAAGGTTTCAAAAGAAAAGGGAAATTGGAAAAAATTGGACCGTTGTGTACAGCTTGCTAAGAGAAGTGATAAATGAGTTTTGCTTTCCTAAGCAAGGTATCCTTTGTAACTTCGCTGATCCTAGCTAGCTTTGGGGTTTCTCACATATTGCCAGTCCCAGCTACACCTGTGAGACCTGTCTTGGAGGTGCATCAGTTATTTTCGTGCAGCATACACTGTAATGTTGCAGTGGCAGCCTTTGATGCCAGGATTAGTTGTAGGTTAAGTTCTTTAGGGACCAGGAAAAACGGGGTGCAAGCAGAGGTGTTTCTAAAAGACTAAGAGCTGCACATTGAGAGATGCTTTCTGGTGAGACTGCATGACTGCACTTTGCTCATAAATCATCATTACAGAGCGATTGTGGCTTTCTCTGCAGTCTTGAGCAGGCATTGTTAACACCACACAAAGCATCTGAAGCGAGGCTCTTCCCAGCCCAGGAAATGGGCAGTCCTGCAGAGACCATCAGCTAAATGTTAAATGTTAAATCAGAGTTAAATGTTCACTCTCAAAGAATAAAAACTAGGTGATCTACAGTACAGATTAGTAAATTCTGCAAGAGAATCAATTGTCTTTGGAAAAGTAAAGCTCTTTCTCCCACTGTTTCTATGAATATTGCATTGATATTGCCACACTACCGATTTATATTGAATCTTTCTGAAAGTTGGAAAACCAACACTGGAATCTTAAAATGGAGACAATATTGGAAACTTTCTCTTGTACATTGTTCATTTGTACTGACATTGATTTTGGGTGGCAAGCAGCGCTAGCATAAAAAGAAGTAAAAGGCTGTTAATGTTTGCGCTATCAAAATGAGCACGTGCCTCGTGAAGGCTGCTGTAAATAGGCTTTATTGATGTTACGGTCCTTGCCTTCATATGAGATGTTTCAGTTTCCTGAGAGCTCTTAGGACTTGTCTCAGGTTTGTAAAGAGTAGGGAAAAATTTTTGCAGTGAGCATCCTGAAAGTGTTATCTGGTTTCTTTTGGAATTAACTAATGTTGAAACTGTTCCCCAAATACAGAGAATCTATTCACAGCAGTCATGGGGTAATGCTTGCTCTTGGCATATTATGATGAGAGCTATGGACTGCGCTCTGTCTCTCTGTGAGAGAGGCTCTGCCACCATCAGTGTACTCCCAAGGATTTTAGACCCAATTTTATCCTGCTGGATTCATTCTACCCACTGGCTTTCTTAATGAGACTGGAGCAGAGCCCATTGCCTGAAGGAACTGCCAGGTGCTCCTCTGGCATGGCCAGTGTCCTTGAGTTGCAGGGGAAAAGGACCAGAACACTTTGTACATTCCTGGCCCATGTGTGATGATCAGCTGCAATTTGACACTGAGATTTAACTGTATTACCTGAACTGGAGAAATGCATCAATCAGACTGTATGTAGGAGGAGTCATGTAGATAAAAAAGCCCTTTAAAAGTTGGCTACAAGTTCCTACCCTAAAGAACTGTAGGAACAATAGACCTGGAGATGCCAAGTAACTCAAAAATGGTAGGGACTCAATTTCTGCCCTCAAATACGAGAACTGGCAATCTAAATAGAAGCTCCTGTATAGGTTACCCTGATTTTAGCCCAGATCTCTTATTATTTTTTTCTTCTTTTAGAACAAAAGTATAAAGGGTAAGAGTTTAAATGGCAAACAAAAATTAGTGAGCCAGAAAGTCCTACTTTCCAAATCTGGGAAGTCTAAGCGATATCAAAAGCACTTCATATATAAAGTCTTATAGTCAGAGTGTTGATTTATATGAGTTAGATATGTGAATATCTGGAAATCTGGACTAAGAAATTGTAATTTTTTGAGCTGGGATTTAGTATCCTAAATTGGTTTGAGGATTTTTGCAAATGTTACAATCAGTTCTGGCATGCTAGAAAGATTTTCTCCTGGGACTTAATTTTAAGATACTAAGTAATTATCAAATATTGTAATAAATAACCATAATGATAAAATTATATTACTATTCAGGCTGGCCCTTGTGACGTCCAAAGTGTGCCTGAACTTTTAAATACAGATTTCCCAACCCCACCCCCCCACTAATACTCAAACTTTACTTAATGTTAATTTATTCCCCTTGACTGTTTCACTTCAACACCTCAACTGATTCACTGTCAGTTCTAGTCTACACATTACACAGGCCTTTTTTTCCCAGTGAAACTGAAGCTGGAAGTCATGTCACAACTTAGTGTTCTCCAAGTAGGTGCTTTCAAAGATGGTCTCTGAGCAGGGGATACTCATAAATCCCACAATTTATTACATTCATTAGTATCTAGATAAAGGTTATTAGGCAATCAATCAGGGCCATGTCTCATTACCCTTTAGTAGTTGGGATGTTTTCAAGGTTTTCATTAGGGAGTCCAGTTATTTTCCTGCTGCTGAGCAAAGAACTCCTCCAAGTGGATATTGTCTAAACTGGAATATTAAAACATTGAGACCAGACCATGTGAAAAATGGTGATGACTCAGGCATTTTATTAGCAGTCCTCAAAAGAATACAGAGAAGGAGATGTTCTCTCCAGATGGAGAAGTGTATGAGTCATTTAAAAGGCAGCTAATATGCAAGGACTGTGAGAGAGGACATGGCATGGTAGGCAGAGGTAGTAGCTAACGGTGCAGCTTTAGCTGTGAAGATAAACCAGAATGTGAAGGTTTCTGGTGTGGTCTTTTATCTTGCTTTTAGCTGTGAGCTTGCAAAAGCAACAGCAAGGTACTGTCAGGCCATTTCTGCAGTAGACTGTAGGAGAATGGATTCAGTTCAGTTCAGCAGTCACAGGATTGGGGGACAAATTCTCTGCCCACTGGAGCTGTGTTCATGTATGCAGGCATGGAATTAGCCTCTGGATGCTGATCTGGTGCTGCAGCCCTTTTCATTCTTCAACCTGGGGCTGAAAATCTTATGTGGATTGCTTTTCTTAAAACATTTCAGCATTCAGTCCCTGTTTATCTGGAGTCTTCAAGTACAGAGGCAAGACAAATTACCAAGATTTTAAAAAAAAAAAAAAAAATTGAATTTATATAAATGTCAGTAGAGGTTCTACCCCAGCTATAGAAAAAAAAGTTTGAGAGGTTCCTATATATATTGAAACCAATTTACTGTGCTATCCCATATTATTAATGATACTTTTATCAATATTAATGTTCAAGATAGGTGTTCATAAAGAGCTCTTTGCTATAAGTCAGCTACCACATTCATTTTGCCTCTGTATGTATGTATTGTGCATAGGGATGACTAATGACTGCATGAGCTGCATGACATTTACAGCCTAAAATCTAAGTGTGTGTGAAACTAGACCACTAATGGGTTTAGGTCCTAGCTCAGATTTACTGAATTTTTGCCAAAGATCTCACTGGAACTCAGACTGTACTTTGCATTTGGTTTGTTTTCCCGAACAGTGATTTTAAAGTACACATAACACATCCCTGTCTTACTAAAGCTTCTTTCAATTTTATGTTAGGATTTTTTTGGTGTAAAACCGATCTGTTCTCATTGTGCATTTCAGTCTCTAAAGCTCTTCCCATGAGGTTAATAGTACTTGAGGAGGAGAAAGTTTCTTATTCTTACTGCTCCATCCCGAGCTGTGGAGTGCTGTTGTCCTGCAGCACCGTGGGAGCTAGAAAGAGCAGCTCCACTTCTGTCTTACACTGATTCAGTCTTCATGGGGATTTATCAAGAGTTGTGGATCTGGTCTAGGCAATGATGTTTTTGTAATTTTTTCCTAGTGAAAGTTGTGCTTTACTGTCAGACAATGCAGGTGTGATAGGAGGATAATTGCCTAACACTCTTCAGGATAGGTTTGGGGAGCAGGAAGGGCTATGACTGATGACTATTGTATGATGCATAATGGAGGCACAAAGTTATAATCAGCACTAGACAAAGCACTGCCGTGTAATTGATCAGTGTGATTTTGAACAATGATTGACTGAAATTACTGACTTTTATTTTTGATTATTAAATTGGTTAATTTAGATATAACTGTCACTTGAAGTTATTCAGATTTGCACAGCTGACAGGATCATGCCATAGCAGAATACCAAGATATCAAGATATGCTGTGATATAAAGGTTAATAAGTGAGGACTCACATCTGTAACAAATCTTGGAGTAGGTCATGGATATGTGATTTTGAATTTCTTCCCAAAAATTGTTTGTATTGAAATTTATTGATACATTGTTCTAGAGCAGAATCGGGAAATCTGCTCTTTAGTATTCCTGTATGTCACCAAAGTAACTGGGAAATGGACTCACATACACTGTTTTTAACTAGGATATGCTCAGTTTGCTGTTGTGTCAAAGGACCTGTTGTAAATTAAATTAGAAGCTGCTTGAATGCTTACCGAGTTCTTTGCTGCATCACTAGGAGAGTGGCATGCCAAAATGACTGAAAGTTAGTATCATGTTCTCTGACATCAGTTTAGTGATGTATAACTCATAGAATGTATTTCCATTGTCTGTAAAACTTTAAAAACATTTACATATATCAAGCTCACAATTCTGAAACCCTATAATGTCCTTTCAGTATATGCCATGGATCCTAGAAGCAACATGACAGCTATGTATTGTCTAGTGTATTGTTCATTATCAGCTGAAGACAGGGGTATAATATCATTGTGCATTTACTACTGTGAATGCCAGTACAAAGAGAAATAAAGATGAGAAAATGGATAATACTGTTCAGAGATTCTAATTTTGCTTTGGTGGCAACATACAATATATGATTTAAATGTTTTCGGAGATGCAAGGATCTTTCTTTTTGCAATTCTATACTAGCTCAAAATTAAAGTGACCCCAGTAGGCTTTCATGTATTTTTTAATTAGGTCAAACCAGGTAAATGCATGGTACTTCGACATTACAAGGAAAAGCTATAAAAACATAGTTGGATCACACTTGGCTCAAAAATAAAATTCCCTAGATGTTAATACTTAAAACCCCTCCAAACCAGAATTTTCTCCTGTATGTCCAGCAATGCATCACCTTACCAAGCTGCTTCCCCTCCAATCCCCCTGTAAGGCCACACATTTGCGTGGCCCACACCACATGAGCACATCCTGGCAGGATCCTTCCTTAGGACCCCAGGAGTGCAGCTACTCTGGGTGGTGAGCTTTCACTAGGGCTTCTGGTTACTCTCGCTGCTGTTCAAGAGCAGTGACTCATGTCAGCACTCTCTAGAGCTGCTTTGAACAGGACCGGTGAAAGAAACAGAAACAAGCGTGAGGAGTCTTTGGAAAGAAAGGTGACCTCTTGGATGGTATGCACAATACGTGCTTGTGTGTGGTGGCCACAGCATTGCTGTTGACAAACAGACAGCATCTGTTTCATCTTCACTGCATCACAATTAGCAAAGTGGCATACTCGGCAGACCTAAGCTGGCTCAGTGCTCTCCTTATCTGCAGTCCTGTATGACTAAGCTCTTTGGGGAAAGGAAAGCACTGTGCACATCCTGGTGCTTTGTAACAATAATGCTGTTGTATCCCCTGGGAGAGCCCCACCGATTTGTGGAGGGCTTCTGAGACATTCCTCTTGATTGACTTCCACTCTGTCATCAATAACAGGAGCAGCTGGATAAGGGGAACATCTCAGAAGTGATGAATCCACATATACATAAAGCAGAGAACAGACAGGCACTAATCTCCTTTCCAGTTTAGATAGACACAGTCCCCAAAGCCTGCTTGTAGCCTTTGCCAGTATTCTTATCATTACTTTCTGTGCTGAGAATCGGAAAGCCAGGAGCTACTCCTCCAGATATGGTGGTTGTCATATCTTGTGTGATTCATGCCTCCTACAAAGAATTTCACGTAAAGTAGAAGATAGGAGTGCAAGTTTTACTTAAGCAGTTTACTATTAAGTGTTTTAAAGGGAAACAATAACAAGCCTCCCTTTTAATAACGTGTTTCTGCTGCAAAGGTGCGATGTGTCCATCTCTTTCCTTTGGGGATAACTTTTTTGCTACTGTGGGTGACTAACTGTGAATCTATTTTTAAACATGAAAGTTCATCCCGAACTCTAGCTGCTATATTGCCAGATGCAGTTCTTTGTGGCACACCACAGCTCTCGCACACTGGCTCTGGGATCCCAGGCTCTGGGATGCTCCTTATCTTTTGACTGTATTCTTTACACTGGCCAAGCAGAAGGATGAGGTACAAGGGATGATACTGCAGCTCAACATCCCATCCTCTCCTTAGTGCCACCCTGTTCACATAGCAGGAAGTTTTCTGTTGCCATTAAGAAGGGATGTTTGTGCCTGTCTCCAGAACAAGTGTAGCTAAGGCTAAAGTACATGTTGCTGCTATTTGGACTGGTTGTCTTGCAGTTGTTGTATTTCAAGCTAAATTTCCTAATTTCTTTTTTTTTTTTTTTTTTTTTTTTTTTAGAGGAGGTGTAGTTTTT
>NW_020799100.1:5798959-5857067 GCF_003259725.1 Athene cunicularia
TTTTTTTTTTTTTTTTTTTTTTTTTTTTTTTAATGCTGTTCAGCATGTTCTGTGGTAACAGTGTCACTGTATCTCATGCCACCAAGCATATTCACTCCTGGCACAGTCCTTGGAGATTAGAGTAAAGGGACAGAACTACATTGAAGAGGAGTGTAGAGCTTTGCATGGGCTGGCACAGGACAGGACACCTAGAGGAGGTGTAGTTTTTTGTGAAAGCAAGCAGTTTACTGTATGGAGGCTCCAGTTTTACAACTGCAGGTAAATGCAGCTGCATTTTTTTGTTGGGCACAAGCTTTATGGCACCTGTGAATTATGCAGAAAGATGTTTAAGTGACATCAGTGTCTTTTCCATTTGCCAGTCTACTAACAAGAAATGGCGAAAAGGAGACAGGAAAGGGAGAGTGGCATTTCAAGAATGAGTTCCTAACTACAAAGCAGCAAAATTTTCTCATTGATGCCCTTAGACATTCACTGATGCTGATAATCAGACTTTGGGTGTAAACATGTTGTGTTTATGTTCTGGTATTATACTTTCATTGTTTCTGTCAGTTTCTACTAGACTGTCAATATTTTGAGATACTTTTTCCAAGACTTACAAACAGTACATTAGTACTGTTTCCTCATTGTATAAGGACTGATCTTTCCTATGTAACTTCACTCATTACCTTTTACAATTTCTCCAGTAAATATACTGTGCTTGTATTTACATAAACATAATTTAAATCCTCATCAGTAGTAAGTTCTTTCTGGAGAACAGCTGCATTTTTCATTCTATGTTTTTACATTTCAGCCTTTGACTGCATTTCACTGTGCAGCAGTAAGCCAGTACATCCTTGTGTTTGTTGTCTGCAGCAGTGGTTGGCATCAGTGAACTTTAGTGAAGTAGGTTTTTGTGTATTGCTTAATTGGGTCAAACCAAATAAAATCATGGTTCTTTGGCATTACAAGGAAAAGCCATAAAAATAGAGATATAATGCAAGTACATCTTGGCATGTTTTTTCTCTTTCTCACTTAAAAGGCTTTGCATGTAAGAATTGAGAATAAAAATATTTACATTCACAAAAATGAAAATTGCCTGAAAAGAGGTAGTGCATAGCTAGCAGGCTTCATCTGACAGCACTGCAGCTGGAGGCAGCTGCTGCAGACTGTCATGAGGTGCTGAAGATTTGTCTTAGGCTGATGTCAGTTAATTGATAAATTCCACATATTCATTTTTTACTGCTGATGCTCTAGCAAACCAATAAAATACACCTACAAGAATGTCTTCGACTGGAAGTCTGTTTCCATCCTGAGTGCATTGCTGGAATCAGAATGTATTTCCCTCTTTACTTTAGATAGATCTCTTATTATAAAATACTGTCAGAGGAGTAGAATTGCCACCCACTGAAACCAACATAAGTCATGTGCAAGTGAGAATATAAATGGATTTAGAGCTGTAGATAAGAGCTTTACTCTGTTTGCTACACGTGGGCATCATTGCTGGTCTTCAGACTGGGATACAGCTCTATCTTGGCAGAGCAGGTTACCTGGAAAATATCTCCTTTTAGCTGTGGATCGTAGGCAAACATGTACGTGCTTGTTGATATAGTGAACCCTTATGTGTGTTACAAAGTCCTCAGGAATGAAGTGATTTGAAGGTCTGATCCTTCCCTACAGAAAAATGGGAAAGGCCCACAACTGGCAGCTGCCTTGAGAGCATTGATGAGCATTATATTATCTTTTATCATATTTTGTATATGGTATAAATGTTGAGTATTTAGAGGAAAAGTCTTTAGCCACAGTACACATATGGTAACTTCACCATATATTTCCTCCTCAGCTGCCAGGTGCAGTTCTGACGTGTATGTTGTACTGCCCTCTGAAAGATGCTGCCTGCAACTACGAAGGGCCAAACTTATGTGAATGGCACAGCTCCAGTGAGGAGGAACCCGTGCTATAGCCTTATCAGTCAAGGTTTTCTCCAGATTGTTCTGAACTTTCAGTTCAAGTCTCCAAATGTAGCTAAAAATACTCTTAAAAGCTATTAGTCTCCCAGTCCCAGCTACAGTGTTCCCAGACATTATATTACCTCCACTGTCAACTAGTGCAATGCTTGCTATGAGGGATAACTGTTCTCAGTTGTTGTCTTGAATTTGTGTAGCATTTGGACATGGCAGTGACTGTTTCACATCAGCTTTCTCACAATACCATCATAATGTAGGAAGAAAAAAATTATCTTTCTCAGTGCATAATGAGGCAAGTAGGAGTTTGTAGTTTGTTTGCTCTCTGTAATTTTGGTGGTCCATTGGTTACCATGGTGATGGCAACGTGGTACTTAGAATTTGATACCACACACAAGAAGGTCCCTGCTTTGAGCAAGGACTAGACAGTACTGGTGAATGTGAGAGACTGTGTGTGGGCAAGATTATTAATAGGTTGTCGTGCCTGGGGACTTAAAATTCACATTCATGAAGACATTTATCATTCCTTTAACTTATTAAATGAAAAGGTTCCGGTTGGGTTGAAAAGTTTGTAGGATTTCTTTTACTTATTTTGGCAAGCTTCATAAATTAAGCTAAATGCACCGCAGATTTCTTTCCATCACTAATAGTTCTCTGCATGCTTCACATGGGAAAGATTGTTTGCATTTAGTTATTGTTCCACATATTTCTTTTTTAAGCAGAATTCTAGAGGGCTATTCCCCAATCTCTATAGTGTTACTGCTGTTGAAAATTTGAATCACTGTTCTTTGAGACCATTGGAAATATATGTGTTTGAGTGATAAACTTGTTTTTCACACATGCAGCAAATATCATATGGAAGAAATTATTCTAAGCAACAGAAGGCAGAGACCTGCAGGATTCAAGGTAATTTTCCACTGAACAGTGAAGTTTGGTAGTTAACAGGGATGGACCAAGCTGGAATTTTCAATCTTAACCCTTTGATACTTCAGGGTGAAATTTGGACTTATGAGTATCTGAATTAGACACCACTACCCAAAATGTAGATTTGGACTCTGGATGGGAAATAATAGAAGAATGGATCCAATTTACTGGTCTGGATATCTTGTGATAAAATATTTGCAAAATTTAGGTGAACATTAATTCAGACACTGCTTTACTTTCTTTAGGAACAATCAAAATACACTTTCTCATAAGCATATTCAAGATTTCAAAATGCTCCTAGAGAACTTGTAACAGCTGTGTGGTATTGCTCATTTTGCACAGCCATAGCCAGTTGTGTTACTGCACTAGGCTTCTCATGAGGGTTAAGCAGGTTGTTCAGGAAAAAGCTCTCTGGAGTTGGTATACCAGTATTCTGTACTGTTTAACTTTCATTTACAATTGTGACTCTCCTACTTCACAGTTTTCGTTTAGTGCAGAATACAATGAAAGGGACTGTAGATCTGATACGCCTGGTTTGGGAAAGAGGAAGCGCTAGGAAGCATCTCAGTGCAGGCTCTTACGGATGTTTTGCTGTACTGCACACTGCATGGTTTGGAACCCCGGACAACAGCCCGCAGTCATTCATTCTATTTGGACCTCCGGAATTTCACTCTGCCATAGCCTCAGGTTCTGGCTGAAGAAGATGGAAGGCTTTATTATATTTTTAAGGATTTTATTCTTAATTTTACAGTATGTAAACTGCTGACTTTTCTACTACTAGGAACTATGGGTCTTTCCATTCAGTACAGAAGTCATTTTATGTAGGGTGGCTGCAACCTTTTCTTCTGCTGCCTCTAATAAATATTATATATCTGACATTTGAGCCTCGCATCTCACAGCCACCAAGATCCTTCTAATAGCAGAGCCCGAGGTCCTATTAGATGAAAAAACAATTGTGCTGACATCTAAGCATGTGAAATGCCTGTTCACCATGAAGTATCTTAAAAATGACCACAGCATCCTGGCTAGGAGCAATTTCAGTAGCTCAGCTGATTATGCAAAAGCTCCAGTTGGTTGACAGTTGGTAGACACCTTGGCTACTGAATAACACAGCCTAGTTTCATATTAACTCTTTGTGATGCAGAAAGAATCAAATTCAAGGTACTGATGAAGATATACATAGTGCCTCTGTCAAATTATAGTAGCTGAGCCAACACCTCCCAAAGTGCTAGTAATTTTTTCTATGACCTTTAATCATTTTTTATCCTTAATACTATATCCTAAATACATAATCCTTAATATATTCCTAATATACAAAGCAATACTACATTGCTTTTTCCTTGTGTTTTAATTCCATGTTTATAGAAAAAAGAGGAAGAATAAGAATTGGATGTGGAATTTGCCTGGAACTCCCTGTCTGGCTCTGGGGTCAGGCTCAAAAACTCAATATGCTCAAAATATCACCAGTATTTCTCATATGTTTAAGGCTGAATAACTTTTTCTCTTCCCAAGTTACTTTTTTGATCTCATAAGAAAAAATGCTCAGGCTTTTCCATATCCATACAAATTTCCTGTTCATAATGCATGTCAGGAGTCTGCAGTTTTACATTTGGAGACTCTGAAATGACCTGGCTAGTAGGTTAAAAATATAGAGCCAAGGAATGGAAATTGTAGCCCCACATTTAAGAGTTTTAAAAGGCCTTGGAATATGTACAATCTAAATAAGAAATAGACTTTCCCCTTAAACACTGCAGACCCAGCCCTTATTCAACACAATTATTATTGATAAACATTCATAACTTTTCTCTTTTCAGATGTCATGTCAGTCTTAATCTGTGCAGAATTTAGACAAACTAGGAAAATAATGAAAAAAAAAAAAAAAAAGGGTGAAAGATGATGTGAAAGAATTACTAGGTGCAAGGTTTAATTGGGTCTTAAACTACCACAGGTTTATAGAGGAGGCAGAGGCTCAGGGAGGAGGTGAAGAGCAAAGAGCTAAGAAATGAAGAGAGTGGTTGACTGAGCTGAAAAAAGGAGCAAGAGGAGAGAAGATGCCAGACTTAGAGAAACTGGGATGCTATTCCAGGTTTAGTGGGTGGAATGAAAGAAGCCCAATGACAAAGAGCTGAAAAGCATTCAGATAACATTTCGGCAGCGTGCATATCTCCCTTGCTCCCTGTTTCATCGATAGACACGCATATATTATAAAACTGTGCGTGGGAGCACCACATGGTGGTTTCCTATATCTTTTAAAAAATCCATATGAAACATTTCATGATTTACCACCTGTCAGCTTCTCTAGATTTTTTTGCCTTTACTTTTTCAGTTGTTGAAGACAAATGTTTTCTGTCATTTGTTGCTAGCTCTCTCTGCCTGCTTCCAGCCTTCCCCCCAGCAGCTGCGGTAGATCGATATGGCCCTGGGTAACGCTTCCTAGCTGCTGGTGGCAGAAATCCTCCCGTCTGCCCTGCAGACCATGCTTGCTCTGTGCAGTGCTCAGCAGTGGAATAGGGACAGGAGTGACAGAAAGCTTGACTTTTTTGGTGCTTGGGAGAACAATCTGTGAAGCATGAAGAAAAGGGGAGGTAGGAAGTGTCTCAGGCTTGAGAGACTTGAGGAATGGTTTAGTCTACACAGAGAAAACTTTTCATGACACCTAGACAGTAAATATCTCTCCTGAGCAGAATTCAGAGCCTGGGCCTTAAGTGGTTTGTATTCTCTGATCATACATTAAATTGCATTCTGGAAAAAATGACAAAAACCTATGGTGAAACACAACAGCAGCAGCAAGAAATGGTCTTCTCTAGAGGTGGTGAGAGAGGCTGGGTGTAGGAAATGGGGATTTCAAGGTGGTGGGAATAGCATGAGAATCTGCATAGATTCAGATGGGCTGTTACACATAGCTGAGGACTGCTGCTTGCAAATTATTTATTTCATACAGCAGTTCTCCCCTTTAAAAGAAAAAGGCAGTGTATAAATCTGTTAGACTAGAAGATACCATAATAAATCTAACACATGCATGGCATATTTACAGTTTTGTATGTGCCGTTCTTGATGGATCTGGACAAGTAGCATGCTAATTGTTGTTCTCCAGAGGGGTTAGGAGGAGAAAGACTCATTAAAGAAAAGCTCCTTGGCATAATAAAAAATTGTGATTGTCTTTTCCAGCCTTCTTCTCTGTGTTCATGGAGGATGGGGTGGGTTACCTAATTTAAAAAAAAATATTTTGTAGTATATTTCCTCAATATCTTTATATGAGAACAGTTTTCAAGAAGAAAAAGAATGAATAAGGCAGGTATCTTGTCCTGACAAGGACAAGAAACACTGGAATTAAAATGCAAAATGGATTATGTTTATTTGGAATGTTCTCTGTCATTTAGTAGAGGTTCTTTAATTTGTTTATCTCTCCCTAAAATTGCCTATTGAATTTAATTAAGTGCACCATAGATTTATGAGTCAGGGCAATATGAAGATTTTTTTTTTTTAAAGCAAGCTTATTTGTTCCTCGGATGAGTTTTCTCAAAGATGTTGTAATTATATGCCTGAATTACTGCTGGCGCAGCAGAAAGTTCACTCAAATACAGGAACTGCAGATAGGCAAGGAACACGTCATGGGCTCAATGAAATCTGTCAACCCCCATGGCCATGCATCTACACCCATCTGCATCAATTCCTTAAGAAACCATTGTTGGTGATGCATCTTTAAATTACTCATCATGGCTGTAATACTTTGAGATACATACGTGACATATCTCAAGTCATGACACATCTCCTGTGATCCTGGCATGTTTACTTTGCATGTTTGTCTAGACTCTTCTACAATTTTCTTTATCATTTCTTTCAAGAAATGCAGAAGAATATCTACTTATCTAAATTTATGCTCATACAAATAGCTAGCATATCTAAGACCTCAGTGAAATTTTTCCTATCAACAGCAACAAAAAGAATTAAGTCATTACATTTACCACAGTACTAAAGAGAGGAAAAAGTCTGTTAGTAGAAATGAGTTTTTGACTGTTTCTCACTACAGCATTCCAGATAGGTGGTGCATTAATGTTAATGAGGTAGCTAATCACAGTTTGTCATTGATGGATCTATAATCATTAATCCATGAAACTTTAGATTATTTCTGTAAATTGAGAGATAATAAGGGAACTGAGTAGGTCTGTTTCATGTATCGGGCTCACTTGAGAGAAGAGTTGTCATTTCAGTGAATAAGGGGCAGGTTATTCATGTTCTGTATGCCTGTACAAATTGTTCTTAAATATACTGTATATACCTATAATTGAATGAGCAGAGTCTGAGCCAACTGCACCAAACTTAATGGGAAGCCCTCGACTGAATCAAATGAAGTGAGAGGAAGCACAGCCTGGCTTTTGGGGCTTCTCTCTTCCTCCAATGACTGTAACACATTGAAATAATTACTAATTGATGGGTTCTGAACCTTAGAGTATTGGGGCTACAAATGATGTATAAAAGAATGGTTTACTATATATCCATGATAAAGTTGTTCCTTTGAGTTTGTATTTATAGAATGTTTAATAGGATGTTTTTTAATACACATACACAGGGATTAAAAAAACACAAATAATGAAAAATTATTTCTTTTATTGTAACAAATATAAAACTTTCGGCGAAACGATGTCATTCTGGTCCAGTCTGAGCCCATGGTAGCATTCCCATTGCCTTCAATGGGCTGGAGTTTCAACTGCAGCAAGTTATTTACCAGCTAGAAATAGGCGTTTTTCAAACTTCGTGCCACACTGTATTGTGGGGTAGGCATCTGAAGAGGAGCTGTTAGTCTGCGCTTCAGTTTTGGCCAATATTTGTATTAAAGCTGTGTAAAAATTTTATGAAATCTGTGAAATTTGAGGGTGATTTATTT
Source organism: Athene cunicularia (assembly GCF_003259725.1). Lineage (NCBI taxonomy): Eukaryota > Metazoa > Chordata > Aves > Strigiformes > Strigidae > Athene > Athene cunicularia. The sequence goes on from NW_020799100.1 coordinate 5,806,709, forward strand.
TAATTCAGTAAAATAGGGTTAAAGTAAAAGAAGGAATTTAAGGCAATTTGAGGAAGCCAAGGTTGTTTGAGATTTTGTTCAGAAACCATGAGATACATAATGACTTTGATCAAAATGAAACAAACCTGATGATTTCAGCTGAATTTCCTGTTCCAATCTGAGATTAATTAAAGCTCTGAGAAAGGACAGCTGTCAGCCGATACTGAATGAATTTTTGCCTGAATTTCTTAAAATTTCCTAAATACTTCTTCCAGTAAGTCACATGCTATTGCTACTATGGCTGCTTTTTAATAATTGTTCTTAATGTTGTTTTACCTTCTTTCTAGTAACAAAAGTGGTGAGAAGATCATGACTATCATTGTTTTAGAAAGACAAGAAAACTTGTCGTCATGATGCAGGCATATATGAAAGAAGGAAATGGGACATGGTAAGTAAATCAAGAACCACTATTTTCTTTTCCTCCTAAGAAGAAGAGGAAATACACATTAGTCTTTCCTTTATATCAAAGGATTAGTAATGAAGTAAATGTTTGAAATGAAGATGAGAAAATTCACAATTGCAGTATTTTAATCATAAACTTTTAAAAATTAAAATTACAGTTTTCTTTATCTTTGTGGTGTTGCTTGTTAAGTTACTGGTTGTGGTCATGAATTCAATATATTTTAAAAAATACGAAAACAATCATGCAAAGACTATAAGCCTTCAGAGCTATGTTCTGGTGTATTAGCCATGGGAAGTCTTGTCATCTACAGGAGAATGATTTTTCAGTGAACTAGTTTAAAAAGTATTAAATGCTTTCTGTGACTTATGTTTGCAGCTTCACAGATTATAAAAGCAGAAGAAAGGACTGTGATTGTCCAGTCTGACCTACTGTGTAGGTTACAGTATTAATTTCTGTTTGCAGTAGAACATATCTTCTAGGAAACAGGGATATAAAGATGCTAAATATCCTCTGGTGAATGGCTCCCAGGTTTATCTAATCTCACCATGAAAAATGCTTCTGGTCTAATTTTGTCTAGTCTCAATCTTGAGTCATTAAAACCCATTCTGTCTTTACTTGCTAGACTGAGGTGCTGCATTAATAGCATTATTACAGTAAACTTTACTGTAGAACAGAATAATTTTATTTTCCTTGGGGTCTATGTGATTAAGAGTTTCTTCTGAGTTGCCTTGGAGAGACATTTGAGAAATGTATATTGGTAGCTAGGAAGTTGACTGTCATCACATTTATTGCCTTGGGAAGGCTGGCCAACAATACTGCAGGTGTTTTTTCAGACCTTAAGCAAGGTAGCATAATAACCTACATTAAACATGTTTCTGAGATGGTAAAGAAAAAGGATTTGAAGTTGTCTTCAATTTATTTTCTGTAGCTGTACATCTCTATATGTATATATGAACTCTTCTACCCTAGTACAGTGTTTCTGTGTGGTGTTATCTTGTAGACTGTGCATAGACACTATCAGAAAAATAATTTTCAAGCTTTAATTCTTTTATGACCATTATTTGACAGAAGAGTGTCTGAGTTTCAAGGGGAGGCTGCATACTTGAGGGGGATGAAGGCAAAGACATTTGCACAGGTGTGTTATGTGTGAGCCTCGTTAAGTTTTTCTGTCCAGGTCCCTGAGTGTGAGATCCCTGGAAGTCCTAGTACAGGATGGAGCTCTCCAGACCCTTTGTTCAAGTCTTCAGAGGGAGTGTTTAGGCTCAGAGTCCTGCAGGAGAACAGATCACATCTGTTCAGAGTAGCCAGAGCTGGGGCTGCCACGCAGACCATGAACGAAGGACACTGAAGTAATTAGTACCCTTGGGGACTAAGATACACTGAGTAACAGGGCTGTCCTTAGAGTGTTCGAGCCATGAAATTTCAGCAGTTTAACTGTAATTTCAGTCACAGCTGTCATAGTCCTAAGAAGCATATTGTGTTTCAGAATCAACATATGCTGGCATTTCCAAAATGAATTTCTTCTCTACCCTAAATTTCCACTTTATGGGAATCCTGAAGTGTCAGAATTTCCTCTCTGCTGTTGTCTCTGTGTCCTGAAGAGTTTTGATCACCATTGCTGGAGTTCTCTGTACCTTATCTCTGGTCTTTGGTGTTTTCGAAGATAGGGAAATCAGATTTCATGCAGCGGCGGGTTCACTACAGAGTTATAAAACAGCATAATGGTGTTTTCTCTTTCATTCTCTCTTCCTTTCTAATAATCTGTAATGCTTTATTTCCTTTTTTAAGTGCTTCTGAATACCAAGATGATGTTTTCATCATACTATCTATTATAACTCTGAGATAGCTTTCCTGAAAGTTAATAGCTAATTTACTCAGTCACTGAATATGTATAGTTAAGGTTACTTTTCCATGTATGTTACTTTACATTTATTTACACTAAATTTTTTCTGTAAGTTTATTGCCTAATCATTCTGTATCATGAAATTCTTATGCAAGTCTTTGCAGTTTACTTACCTTTTTACTACCCTGAATAATTTGTCACCAGTAGCAGATGTTGCTATCCTTGCCACCCGTTTTCCAGATCATTTATGAAAATACTAAATAGCACAAACCTCAGGGCAGAGGCTTCATTTGAAGTCTAACTATTTATTCCTACTTCAGTTTCCTATCCTTTTAATCTGTTATTAATCCATAAGAAGACATTTCCATGATATTTTATGAACCTTTGGCTAAGAAATCCTGCTGAAAACCTTTTAAAAAATTCAAGTACAGCATATAAATTGTCTTGTTCTTGCCCTACAGAGAGCTCTAACAAGTTTCAGTGGCATGACTTACCAGTATGAGAACTGTGCTGACTCTTTTTTATGATAACAGGTTTGTTCCTGGGTTTACTGTTTCTTTTGATCATTATTCTATGGTTTGGTTGGGTGCAGATATACTTGCTGTAATTCTCTAGATCACCTAAAAACTCATTTTAAAAAACTGGGCACCTGTTGGCTTATATTTAACATCTTCAACTCAACTGATGCAAATGATATTTTAAGTGATCAGTATAGCAGTTCAGGAGTTCTATATTTATGATGCTCCTCTGTGTTCTATAATGTGTTACTATTTTTTTTACTGGTTGTTGGGGTTTTTTTTATGCCGCCTTCTCCTAATGCATCCATTTAAGATAAATCCTCTCATATATCCCCAAAGGTTGTTGAGTCTAAGTGGCTGCATGTATTCCAGCTACAGTAATTTATTAGCTTTTCTTCTACAGCGTTATCCTCCTTGAATGTTCCCTTTGTGCCTCTGTTGTCACTTGGGCCTACAAAAGGACTGATAGCCTACATACTTTAGTGTTATGAAGTCTTTACTTTTAGTTTTAGTGTCTTCAAGTTATTTCTCAACAAAGGATTTTTTTTTTAATTTTCTTTTTTTGTTTTTTGCATTTTTTACATATAGCTTGCTAGATATCACGTTCTTTCCCATTTTCCTTCCTGGGGACAGTTGCACTGTTTGAAGCCTGTCTTCTTGCTTCTGATAGCCTCTGTTATTGAACCATACTGGCCTTTATGAGCTATTAAATCTTTTTTTTAATATGTTGTGGGTTTTAGCTGATGTCGTTATGTAATCTGTGACCTTCAAAAATATGGTTTTGGCTGCTGCTTGTTATATAGTTCTGTTTTAAAAACTAAGCACAGGCACAAAAGATTTTTTGTTTCTTCTATGAGACGTTATGCCTGAGTACATTATGGGACTCTTCTGTAACACTAGGTCTTTGAAAACAATATACTGAATAACATCACAGACACCATTCAGTATGAAGTCAAGAGTTTGTTTTTTTTTTCTTTTGTTCCCTAACAAGTTTCTCCAAAAAGCAAATGTTTATGTTATCTAAGAATTTTGTCTCAGTATCAGCTACACTGACACCTACTCAATTTATGTGAGCGTGGTTGAAATCTTCTGTTATTGTTATGGTTTTTTGTTCTTAAAGGTGCTCTTCACAGCCATTGTCACATTTCTGGTAAATCAGTCATATTAACACTGTGCTTTTGTTAATGAGGACTAGAATTGCAATCCATAGTGATTCTGTTCCTTGTTGATATATTTATTTATCAAAGTTAATTCTGAACTTTCTTTAGTAAACAGCCTGTATATATTTGTTCTGGTTGCTTATATTTAGGATCAAATTTAGAATTTTGTCACAACTTTTATTTGGTGATTCCTACTTGCATTATATTGATTTTTGTCCTATGGTTTGTTGGAGGATATAGAGCTGTTCTAACTTTCCTTCAGTTAGAATTGTTATCCTAAATGGTATGTTCTGCTCCTATCAGCTTTCTTTGCTTTTTTTTTGGCTCAGAAACATTTCTGTCAAACCATTTTAAGTGCCAGCACTGAAATAAACTTCCTTAAGAGTTAATGCCATATTCATCTCTGGATGTACTAGACAAACATCTGTCAGGAGTGATATAGAGGCATTTGAACCTGCTTCGACCTCCAAGCATCCCTTCTAGCCCTATCATTTCTTTTAAACCAATGGCTGGGTAAAGATGCAACTTCTGTAATCTTAACAAAGTACAAGATCCATACCTTTTTTATTCTGTAGTTGGAGATTGGAGCTCCTCAGAGATAAAAGTAGTGGATATTCTATTGAAATTCTGGAAAGATAGGGATTTTGATGTGTGCTTTTTATTACTATTAGGACTGAAATAAAGAACTTTTTTTCTTCTCCCCAAATTCCTTATAATATTGCCAGCTATAACTTCAGAAAAGTAGGCAATCAGTATTTTCTTTTAAGAAATACAGTGTCGTTTGGTTTTGGTTTTATTGGTGATGACAGTATGTTCCCTGTCTTTTAAAATATCCCACATTCAGTTAAATTATTTCCTATGATGTAATGCAACTTGGCAGAATTCTTTCAACCATATTAGTATGGTCAACTGTCTTTAAAAACACAGAAGTATAATCTCACACACTAAACCCAGCTGCAATGATGAGCTGAAAAATAGATTTTTTTCTTATCTATTTGTTGGTAAAAATGTGCTCCATGAACAGCACATCTCTAGTTATTGCAGTTGTTAGGTAACCATGCAGGCTAGGTTAAGTAGAGTACTTATGAATCCTAATGTAATACCCTTCTGCCTAAACATACTGTGAAAACACTTTGGCTTTCACTCTGTATTTGTCTAAAATAGCAAAAGGGGCAGTCATGCCATACTTTATTCCACTTGCATTCAACATGATGCTTGCTAAGAATAGGTGGATATCATATTGTATAAAAAGTAGCATAACAGCATGTGACTGTATTTTCAATGAGGGAGGCAGTATGTGACTGTAGTGCTAATGAGACTGCTGCCTCACACTTTGTTATGCAGTCCTGCTTTCATGAAATCAAAATCTCGATGACTCATTGTATCCACTCAAATGCTGTCATAGTGCATTTTCATTGCACAAACAGTATTTAAGACTTCCTAATCACATTACAAATAATCTTGATAATGCCACATGGTGCTGATAGTGAGCAATAGACTTCAGGAAATGTTTTCAAAATATCCATTATGTAAAGACGTATACACTATATATGTCTATGAGGTACACAAAATCCCTGGCTAGAAGCTGCAGAAGAACGCAGATGAAAGCACCAACAGTGCTATCACATTGTTAAGTAGGAAAATTAACGCAATGAATTTGACTTTAAATATGTCTTATTAAAGCCAATTTAATGTTTTCCTTGGTCATGTCAAACTAGTTCCACTATTATAATCTACATTAGTGTCCCTGGTAAAACTTGAAGGTGCAAGTCACAAGGATATAGAGATAAGGTTAAATGCTTTTGAATGAGAAATATAGAAAAGATTTAGAAGGTATGTTGGAGATGTTAACAAAAAATGGGGGAGTGGAAAAAAGATGGAAATAATAACAGAAACACAATACTGAATGACTGAAAAAAAAGGATATAAAATTTATTATTTCAAAAATTAATGCACATGGGAAAAATAAACTGAAATACAGATACACAACACTGAACTCTAAATCCTCCATTATTGCTCAGGGAAGAAATCTTGAAGTCATTGTGGACATCTCTCTAAAGAATGAGACCGTTTCTTAGCAATAAAATAGAATTTGAAGTGTTATTAGTAAAGGAAATGAGAACAAAGCTGAGAAAATTATTACACCACCATATATCCACCCCACATCTGCCCATGTGTTGCATGTGCAGTTTCTGGCTCTGCCCTCAGTGAGGATATACCCTGCCCTGGAAATGCATGGAGAAGGGTAACATGGATAGTCAAGGGTAGTCAAAAGCACTAGAAAGTTTCTCAGAGAGGTGATACCAAATGGACTGGGATTTATCCATCTAGAAAGTGAGATGACTGAGGGAAAATATGATACATATCTATAAAATCACAAATAATGTGAAGGTGGCAGGGAGATAACATTTGTTGTTTTGCTTAACAGAAAACTAAGTTTCTTAAGCTGTTAGGCAGAAGATTTAAACAGATGAAAAGGTGTACATTTTGTACATATTCAGTTGCAAAATTCATTATTACTGGATGATTTTGAGTACAAAACTGTAAATAGGTGTAAAAAAGAATTAGGTAGTTTACTAGAGAACAGACAGAGCAATGACAACATGATTGCTTGGATACAGCCACTGTTTGGCTCAGGAAAACCTAAATTATTGATACCTGTGGACTATGAGTATATGCATCAGTGGAAGTAACACTCTTTTTTTGTTATATACTCCTTCCTTCCTGGTCACAGCTGGAGACAGTTATACTTAAGACTAAACTAATATTTGGTCAGACCTAGTACAGAAGTGCCAGTGTTCTCACCTGGAAAGCTAGCATGTAATACCTAAAGATGGTTATAAGATTTTTATGTGCTATGAATAACTCAGAATCCACACTGTTTATGGCTCTAAACCAGAGATGACATGAGCTAGATGGAAGATCTGGTGTCCGGGAATTCTGGACCTCTGGCCATCATGGTTATCTGTGTTTATTTCCAGTACACGGATAAGAAATGGTTACACCATCTCTCGTCTTCTCTCCATTACTACCATTAATGTGCCCCATTCATCTGTTTTTGTCTTGGATTGTAAGATCTTTGGAGAAAAAAAAAGAACAAACCTAAAAGAACAAAATATCTTTCTGTGAATGTTGCCTGATTTTTGGCTGAAGATACCATTGTAGTAAAATTACATTGGCTGATGGAAAGCACTGGTGAGGAAGCACAGCTTCCAATGGATTTTCATGTAAATTGAGCGCATCTCCATCTCATCTGCTGCATCTGCAGCCTCCCTGTCACACCTCTGCTCGTCCGAGTGGGTTGGTGGTGGTGTGCCCTGTGATGTACCAGCTGGCCACATGTAGTCACCAATACACTGGGTCTTGTTTTACTATAGTTTTTGATGAAATATGCAGAAATTTATATGTCTGAGACCTTTAGCTTTCTGTCAAATTGGCTGAAATTGTTCAACAGGTTCAAAATGTGCTTCAGGGAAAACAGCAAACTGACAGATGGCCAGGCAACACAACCACATATGCCTCATTTCTTGAAGAACCAGGTTAAAAATACATCATTGTAATAGATTTCAAGAAGAAAGGCAAAGAGTGACAGGAAAACAATAGGCTAGAAAGTAAAGAATTGTCTATTTGTTACACACCTCTGTCTCTGCATGGTCCTTCAACTTCAGCAAGAAGTGCCTCCTGTTTTTACATGTCTTTTGGAGCTGCACATTTTCACTGAATTGGTTGACTCCATCCCTTAGCTTTGACATGTCGAATCTTTCTGTCTTGCTCCGATAGACTATACCATGGTGGGATTCATCACTAGTAACTGCCACTAGGGAATGGGTTAAATTAGAAGTAACTTGTACTATATAGTCTCATAGTATATAGCTATTACCTGTAGTTATAAACAGTGAGTTAAAGGTCTCCTTGTAGAAAGCTAAAAAGAAAGGTGAGTAGCATATCGTTTAAATTCCCTTTTATGAAGCAGTTTTCTTTAAATTAGTGTTATTGAAAATGAAAGATTAATAGCATTGGTTACAGCTGTGTAATATTGGTTGATGTTTTGCAAGCTTCCAGGTGCAAACATGCCACCTTGTTCTGGACTTGACTTTTAAAAGCCTGCTTAGTGGAAATTCCTAGACCATTTTAAAAAGAATTTCCTAACCATTCTCAGGAGTGACATTATCTGCAAATGTGCAGAATCGCTTCTGAATGTTCTAGAGATGATGTGTGGATAAAGAGATTAAAATTATTTCACAGGGCCGTTTTTCACTTTGAAATTGATTCCATGCCTGCTCTGTGAAGTCAGCACACGAACACAGCGCGTCACATGTGTTTCACTTTTCCACTTCCCTCAATTCCCTGGTCCTATCAAGATGCACAAAGTATTTTCTCTTCCTCTGCTTTTCTCTGTTCACAGTGGCTACAGCTGTCATCATATTTTAGTTGAAGGAGAGCAACGATCTAAAAGTTTCTGTTTGTTTTGCTGCATTGGGTTTATTTGTGAGTTTTTGTGAAAAGTTGTCTGCTTATATTGGAGGATTGTAACTGTCACTGTGTGGGCAAAGAATACATATTAAAAATGGAAATCAGGAAGAATTTTTCTGCTAACAAGAAAAAAAAATTATTCTCTTACACTCATCTAGAGATGTGGAATTAATATCCTTAGATTTTCAGTAGAAGCAGGTTAATTAAAACAATCACCCCTCCCTTTTTAATCTTAGGAAACTGCGTCATCCCATGAGATAATATACATGCCCAGTCTTTACACTCACACATACAGAGTAAAGTTGCTGTGTCACAAGATACTATTATAAAAATAAGGAAATGGGTTTTTCTGAGTTCCCTGTAAGCAGACAAAATATTGTTCTCCAGCAGAGCCTGCCAATGGAGGCTAGCAGATGGCTACTTTAAAAGATGGAAGTAAGGAAGGTCTAATTAAGCATTTTGCGTTTAAACTCAGTCACTGCATTTGACATTTAGTACAATCCATTTAAAAAGTTGCAATATTTTTGTTTACTGTTAAATTTTCTAAAGATGCTTTAGTACAAGAAGAAATTTAAGAAGAAATTTAATAAACAAGCATCTCTAGAGCACTGGAAGGTGCAATTGCAATCATTCTTCTTACCCAGGCTTGCCTCATAACTCATGGGGTTACGGTTAGTGCTACTTGGTTGTCACAGCGGAGTCTGCCAGCTCAATAACTTTAGTATGCTGATTTCATCACACCGGTGTATTAGAGGCAGATCCTTCCTCCTCTATGCTTCTAAGTGAATATGTCAGCCTGTTACCTTCCAGGCCTCCTGTCCACCACCAAGAGCTGGCTTACTGGAGCTTTCATGGTAACAGATTACCATGTGACTGCTTACATATACTACTTTAGATATTTTGTTTTGATTATGGTTAGATTTACATATAGGTGTTGTGTAATATTTTATACAGCTGATAGATTTTTAGATTTGTTCCCTTTATTATCTGAGTTTTCAAGGATTTTGATAAAAACAAACTTGCAGACCCTTGACAGTACTGATGGAATATAAGAAATGTCTTTGACTCTGCCAGACTAGTGTTCAGTGATAGCCTTCTGGGGAGCCGTACCTTCAGGATACCCAGATGAGTCTGTTACGTTTTGCAGATGCTCCCATTGAACCATACTGTCCAGGTGATTAAAGGGAGGCAGATCAGCATCTCAGTTGTCTTTTATTTTATGTATTTTTGAGTATTGTGTCCTGCAATTTAATACACAGAATCTGATCCTGGTCCCCATCCCATTGGCTTCTCACTAATTTTCTGCGAAGAGGTCTCAATGACTTCAGGTTCTGATGTGAATCTAGTTAGGCTGCTGGTGCTGCCAGCCCCAAATTTAGAGAATAATGAATGATCAGAAAAGGTTCATTCCTCTTTCAGGGCATTTTTCATAAGAAATGATCTTTCACCCATGAATCTATTTCCCTTCCCAATACCGAATATGCAAAGTTTAGTGTCCAAGTAGAATTTCATTGTGGCTCTCGATGACTTGTTCAAATTCTCTAAGGCACTAATTTAAAGATGTTGGATAAGACATTTTTAATGAATTAGGCAAGTGAACTTATTAAATTATGAAAGTGTTGTAATAAAATATGTTTCTATTTTCAGAGTGCTTTCAGATGGGATTTGCAAGACATTTGCATATATGGTATAGCTTTGCCTGTATATTGCATGATAATTCATGCAGTTTGAGATAATTTCTACCAGATCTTCTTTGGATCTATCAGACAGTATTGCTATTTATAAAGCTACTGTGAAGTAAATTAGATGCTTATCATATTAATTGAAATATATTAAAGTGTATAAGGATAGCAAATCCATTGTGTACCAGATCATATATGTTAGTAATACTCTATGGCAAGACAGTGAGAGAATAATAATAAAGAGAATCAAAGGGCTTCTGTATGTTTTTTCTTCCTCTTGATGTTTAATGAAAGCAGCATTAATATCAAGCTTTATGCTAGTGCTATTTAACTTTTAACTTAGTGAGTTCATATTTCCGTATTAATTACATAGTTCAATTCAAGGGGCAACTATTATGTACACTAATAACTTAGGCATCCCCTTCACTTAGAGCTGAACATCAAAAAATCTTGTATTGTAGGATTATATCCACTATCTACAGCCCTCTTTGATATCATCAGCTTCTGAAAACAAAGGCTAGTCAGCTAAATTGACTCTTTTATTCCTCCCTGGGGGAACTCAACAAAAAGAGAATTAGGGCTGTTAGCATTCAGCCTGTGAAGACTTGAATAAAATATTTTGAGTCCCTGAGAAATTTCAATCTGGCAAATATGATTCTAACGGGGGTTAATTGTCTAGAGGTGGAATGAATGTACTATTGTTTTGTGTTAGCAGCAGATAAGAATGCTACCATTAGGTGTGGAGTAGCTGTGAGTAACTGGGAAAGTGAAGCAGGTCAGCGGATGCTTAACAGATACTGATTTCTCAATACAGGGAAGAGGAAATTAAAAATTCTGTTAAATTTGGGAGTTTAGGAAGTTTAGGGTGCCATGCCTTGTCCCAGCTCATACACTGGATTGCAGTCATGCACATTAGCAGTGCATTTCAGATGTATATGCTGATTTCAGTGTGTAACCTACAATGGGTGAGTCCCGGCTGTTGACAGAAATTTTAACAAATGTGGATATGACTACTAGAATTCTACAGGTTAGTGGTTCAGCAACCCAGATATGACTCTGAAGATGCTCAGAGAATAAAACTGTAAAGAACAGAGAGGCATAATAATAAAATACAGTATTTTGAAATTGTCTTTTAGAATTATTGTAGAGGGTGAAAATGGATGTATATTTTTAGATTAGCAATCAATGCACACTGAGTTAATCCCCATTGCAATTTTTAGGTCCTGGCTAGAACTTTTAGTGCCTGACCTAGGTATGTCTAAGCAAACAAAAAGTTGAAATGTGTTTGATTTATCTGTGGGGGCCTTTTAGGTATCTCTTTATTTTGTGTCATGTATCTATCATTAAAGGCAAGTGTTTGCAAAGTTAACAAAGTGGGTTTTTTTAACATTAAGTTATGAGAGCATTACTGCCCTTGAAGGATACCAAAATTTATGGCTACCCTGCAACCTAGGGCTGGAGCTTATAGCTATTACACCAGCTACATCAGGGAGGCAGGAGACTGATGTGTTAGGGAGGAAGAAAAGAAGACATAGAAAAAATTTATGAGATAAATATTTTTGGTTTTGACAGGAAGCTGATTGTGGCTGAATTTGTTAAATATTTGAAGAGGCATTGAATGAACAAGAATGCCTAAATTTTTGGTGTAGGTGAAATCAGAAATTAACATAAAGAGAGATATAATTATACTTCTGATTAATGGTAGCGTATCATAGAAGCATGTATCTGTGGGTCAGATGGTTACCTATGTGTCTCACTGATTTCATGGGTGTCTACCATGACCCATTTATTAGGCAGTGCTATATTCTTTCATTGCTTGGTTTTCCTGACCATCAGGGAGAATGTTTGAAACACCTTCATCATCTTTGCTTCCTTTTGCTTCAGGCCATTATCACAGGCAATGCAGATACCAAGAAAAATAGCATATTCATAGACAGCACTTTATATCAACAGGCTTGAGGGGAAACAAGCTGCTGGAGGCAGAAAACAAGCTCTACTTGAGAATATTTTTGAAAATAAGAAAGAACAGTACTTGCCTTTAATAGCTATTATGGAATAGCTGAACAGTTTTGCCAGAAAGATCTCCAGAACCATGTGCTAATGTTCTTTCACATTACTGAGAAGTACTGGGTTTCCTGTACATTTCTTTCCTAAACAGGTACAATGTGGAAGTGTAACATTGTTCTTAGTAGAGAGACTCAGAGAATTTTACTTAAGCTAGAGTTCAGCTCCTCTGGGAACATGGAGGAAACTCTGTGCTTTCTTAATAAAATATCACAAAAGAGTTGAAATCCAAATTTCTGAGAAAATGAGGACACACTGAAAATATTGTGAAACTACTAGAATGGCACAAATATAACAGGGGATAAACTTTACTCCAGAGCTTCTCATCTTCCCAATGTTAATAATTCATTATTCATCTTGCTTTACCAGATAAATACAAAACACTAATTTGTGTATAATGGAAGAGCGAGATTCTGCCCTTTCTAGTATGTGCAATTGTTCATTTAGAATGACTGGTTGTACGGATCAGCCCCTTGCACAACACTGGGTTGTTTATTTCTTTCACAATAACAACATATAAAAGAAAAAAATATTTTTCTGAACCATGTTTGCATAGCTGACGTTTCTTTCAGCCTCTTCAAAAGCCTCAGGCTCTTCTACTTGGGCATCACAGTTCTAACCTACAAACACGACATGTGAAATCTGGATTGCTGAAAGAGTATCCTCAGTTTCCTCCAGAGACTTAACAACTGCAGAGCAAAGCATACCCAATTTGTAAAATCTGCATGTAAAATCATGTATCCTTTGGGAGAGGATGTCCTCATTTGATGAGGACATAGTTTCAAGTTTGACTTTGTATTCCCTTGGTTTTGGTGTTCCTGTCACACTCTTATTGTTAATTGACTGTAAGGAGTAATTTAATTTCCTCCCTCAACCTAGGGCTGTCTGTTTAGCTTCTCTGTATTTAGCAGAGGCCTGTTAATCCATGCTATTGACTCAGAAGTCCATCAGTATAGCAGCAAAATAGACAACTTTCTTTGGTTTTGGTCTACAGAATTCTGCTAACCTGTGTATGACTATTCATGTGAAAATCATAGATGTTGGCTCTCAGGGAGTTGAAACGTGAGTGAGATTTCTTGGGTTAGGGGGGATTCCCTTGGTTATAAGCTTACTGACTTTTCCACATAGTCATTGTGACTAGTTAAATATATTAAGATGGTACTTATTTTTTATAAATATACATGTATGTCACCTCCAGTGTAGCTCTCTGTTAAGGTCTGGTCAGAATTCTGGTCTTCTGGGGACATTGAAAAAAGTCTTAGACCTCAAGTCTAATATAGAAATCCCTAATCAGTTGATCTCAATAGTTCCCAATTTCATAGAGCAGTTTCCTTGCACTTCCTTAGCAAAACAAATATTCATTGTACAGGAAAACCTCAGTTACTGTTTAAGATGTGTAGAATTAACTTCTAAAGAAAATCTATGGATAACAAGTTTTTTACTTCATGGCACCAGACATTTATTTGATGGGTGAATACAATATAATGATTGTAGTTTTGGGAAAGCTTGAGATTTTGGTTAACATTGCAGAACTTTGCAGCGTCGCCTAGTAACCCACCCATGCTGCAGAATATCTGATGTCACTCTTTTCAACATTGCACTCAGATTGGGCTTGGTTTACAAGGCTAGAAATAGATGAAAATTGCTCAGCAGAGCTCTGTTTTGGCAAAGTAGCAATTCTGTCTCTAATAAACATAGAGCTTTGCAATTGCAAATCGTCTCTTCAATGAAGTCTTTAAACTTTTTCACACAGGGAAGTTTGTTCTAAAATGATGAAAAAGTAAATGAATCATCATAAAGTGACTCATATTAGAAGATGGTTGTCATGAGCAACTCGCCTGAATCATCTGTAACAGTTTTTGTCAGGGAGGCAAGGTTGTCAGCTTTCCCTAAACAATGAGATGCAGAATAGCAGCAGTGAGACCAGAGATCTGTTAAAGTCATCAGAATAATCTGCCCTATGATTTTACTGATTTGAGACTACTGAATGGTCTGACATTATTTGCCGCCAAAAGACAACATTAAATGAAAAAGACGTTTCTAGAATGGGACATTCAACTTTTAGGTTATTCCTACATCCAGATGTGATCTTAATTTACAGTTTCTAATTATTCTGTCACATTATATTTTTCCACTTTGTGTGTTGCACAGTGAATGGAGAGCAGATAATTTCTTTTGGCCTCCTTACTTAGAAAGCAGCGATAGGATTCATTTAATGCCAATCAATCAAACTGGAAATGGGTTATATGTTTTTTTTTTCTGAAGATTTCTGTGACTCTCTTGGGCAAAATCCCATTTTGAAAAGTGATTTAGACACTTTCGAGCCTTCTTATTGAGAATTACGTAGGCCTTTCAGAGTGGAGCTATGCATAAATACATCAAAAGCAAAAGCCTGTATCCCCGATAAGGATTAATTGCTCTTGCAGGACCACTGTGATGTTCAGAGGTGTTACTATCCTGGAGGGAGGGTGTAGTATCAGTCCAGTAGGGAATGGCCAAAGACTGAACCACTTTAGCTGGCATTCCCTCACAAATTCAGGTTTAGGCCATTTCTGGGAAATTTTGGCTCAGATAATTACACAGAGTTATAGTCAGCTATAAACAGTATTGAGTAAGGAAAATCCAGGTTCTGCTGTGGGCACTGCAGCCCCCAAAGCTCCACCTTGGTGAAAACCCCACTGAGAGTGCTGCGGAGCTGCTGGCCATGAGTGTCTGCTCTGTGCCTGCAGCAGCCAGACTTGCAGGCTCAGCCCTGGAGCCCAGCCCTGAGTGTGGCAGCCTGCTCACAAGAGGAATGTGCTTCTCGAGATCTTTGACTTCATGCTGAGGTTTGTTGTGGTGGTGATTCACGGAGAGTTACCAAACAAAGTTGCATGTTGTGTTTGGGGTTCCTCTTCTCCTCCATCCTTATCGGTGATAATTTTAGCTTGGTGAAAAAAGATAAAAAAGAAACGATAAATGAAGGTCATAGTTTTATCTTGCAAAATACCTAGAATTAATCTGTTGAATGTTTCTTTTGGCATATGCCTTGAACCCCATATCTGTTTGAAAGCTTAGATGGATGTCTGTTTCAGCATAATGACTTTCCACAATATATCAAAGAAAGTGTGACTTTCCACAATATATCAAAAGCATATTAAGATTTAAATTCTTTGTTTGATCCTGACAGCTGGTCAGTTTTCATCTCCTTTTTCTAAATGATTCTATCCTTATTCTTCTCCTATTCTCCTCTCTCTTTTGCTCTAGGAATAAGCCCAGCTCATATATGTTTGTAATCCTTTCCTTTTGCTAATAGATTCTTCTTTAAGTTTCCAGTGGGTTTCTTTTTGGTGTTGACATCAGAAGCTGATTTTCCTCTTTTCTTCTCATCCCCTCTGTGGTTTTCCTTCTCCCTAAAACTGCCTTCACTTTTGATTTTTCCCCTTTTACCCCTGCAGATTGTTGCTGAGTCGTCCTCCGCCCCTCTGTTCTCACTAGTGCTCTGGAGCAGTAGCTGCACAAAAAATTCAGTTTCAGTGGTGCTATTTCTGGATGCTGCCATCTGCCAGGTTTTACTTCCATTTCAAACAAACTTTCAGTTCAGTTTCATCTTTCATTTGGAGGCACAGCTGCTCATGAATGCTTGGTAATCACTGGTGTGCAGCACACACCTGTAGCCAAATATATAAAGGAAATAGAAAGAAAGAGCTATATATTCCCAGCTTGTTAGCTATTAAACAGGTTAGTCAGGAAATGGGGACTCTGTTATCTTTGCTTGTGCAGATCTTTATTTTATAAACAATATTTTCTCAAAGGACTAATAAAGAAGAACAAACACAGAAGAAGGATTACCAAGCTTCTTTTAGAGTGAACCTTTGCCAATAACAAGTTTATCAGGGCAGTGCATGCGTAGGGGGCTTGGCATAGTGTTAATTTGTCGCTACCACCAAATTAACTATTCTCTATTTTGCTTTCTTTCCAATTTTACATCCTTGGTTACATATTCATAAAACTGTCCTTCCTTCCACACATAAATACAACTGCTTTGAAAACATAATGGTATGTATTTATCAAGCACCTTATTTGTTTTACTTGTCAGCTACTAATTATACAGGAAATATAAATGAATTGCAGGTCATATATTCCATTTGAAACACTAACAGAAAAACTTTCCAAATCATAAAATTGAATTTAAGTTGCAGCATGGGACACACAACATGCAGTACTGTCTGCAGCACTACTCGTCAAAGAAAACAAACATTTGAGCTGATAGCACATTTAAATTTGTCAAAACATACTGAGTGATGTGTTCGTTCTGTTTGAAGTGAATTATTCTGGTAGCCTAGAGAGCTTTCTCTCTCTTTGGTTTCTACATAATCTGAGTCTATCACTGCTAAAACTTGTTTATAATACAGCAGAGAAAAGCAAATGCAAAACAGACTGAGAACACACTAGGATTTAGTTTTATCCACCATGTCGTTCATTTTATGTCTCATCCATTTTCTGAAAGAGATATGTAAATTCTGTCTTGCTTCCGAGTTGGATTATTGTACCATCTCAATCCATTCAAAGTAATAAAATGAGATTTAATAGACTATGTTAGTTAATTGTCTAGGAAACATGGAGTTTTAATCACTGTGACAACCACAGATCGGGGAGTAGAGAGCAGAATGTCTTTTGCATATGTAACAACTCTTGCAGAAATTTGGTATTAGCCAGCAAATTCAAACTTTCATACCAGTCTTAAAACTACTGCTTAGAATTTAGATGGCCCTGAACAAACATTACCTAATTAAGCTTAGTAACACTTTTGTGGGGTAGGTCACTACACAGAGATGTAATTCTGGATATTTGGAATTTCAGTAGTGGGAAAGAAGAGCAGTGACTTTTTAAAAGGAAGCTGATGCTAATAGAGCATGTTATGAAGAAACAGGTTATCCAGCAGGAAGAGAGTTGTAGTTTTTAACTGTATCACAACTCCGCAGCAGACACAGGGCTGAACTCATTGTATTGTGCACTTGTAAATGAGTTCTTCTGTAGGTTATTTCAAACATACATTACTGGATTATCTAGACAGGTATTTGGGAGCTATCAAAGCGTTAGTTGTGGGATTTTCCATTTAGTTTGCTGTAACCTGATATTGATGTTACTAGAAAAGTTTATTTACTTCCACTTTCCTATGAAAATTTAGGGAGTTAAGATTCCTGCCCCATGGCATAGGATAGGGGTTTCGAACACTTGGTTATTTTCATATTGGAAATACCAACCATGCAGAAGCACAACCTTCAATGATGAGAGGTGCACATGGTGCTGACAGATGGGTGACACATACTATGATTATAAATAATGCAAGTGTGTTTGAGTTGGGAATTTTGTTGAGCCTTGGGCTTGGATTAGAACTGATGTGATAGCATCTGACCTCAAAGTAGGTTGAAAGACTTCTGTTGACTTCAGTGTACTTCATCTCGGATCCTATAATAGTCTTTGCACACAGTTTTCCTTCATTCATGATATTATAATTGAAGATGCTGATGCTCCTGACTTGCTCATGCTTTTTCTGCTTTCCCTATCTCTTTACTTTTCATGATTTCCATTTGTACTTAGTTGCATTGGCTGTCATTGGAGGAAGAGGTTGTTGGGGAAAATCAGTTTCTAATTGTGTGTGCAGGTAGTTTAGGATATTTATTATTAATAAACAGGAAAGGTGACTGAGTGTGGAAAATCTGGGAATAAACCTACTATCTAGAATCCAAGGGTAGTATGGTATCAGTGTGGCAAAAAAGGAGAAATAAAATGTTCTCTTCCATGATAGTGGATCACAATTAATGAAATATGTATTGCTTACATGGGCTTTTGGCACATTTTGCCTGGAAGTCCAATAGAACAGTTGGACAAATTAAAATGTAATAAGATGTTATAAATAAGAATGGGATAAGCAGAAAGGTACTGACTTTCTCCAGTCATAGAATATTTAAACATAGAGAGTAGCAGTTAAAGTGTTTTTTGCAAATAGGATTCACTGAATATGTATAAAGTGTATGCAGTTCATGTCTCTGACACTCTTTGTTTCCCTCCTTTTTTTTCTGCTTAAGTTAAGAAAATACATCTCTACTTGTTAACCTTTAAGACTGCGGTGGCTTTAGGGGAGTCATCTGAGATTTGAGATAAGGGCTACTGCACTTATTTAGCCATGCAAATGAAAGTAGATTTTGGCCCAGGTTGTCAAATGCTTCATACATCTCAGCGACCTGCTGCACTGTCTTTTCTTTCTTTTTTCATCTGGTGAAAGGAGAGGGTAAAAGATCATTCTAACCTTGTTTCAGAAGCCAGATCATGGACTCTATTTCCCAGTGGTTTGTGTTACACAAGATTATTTTAGTAACTGTTTTGAGTGGTAGGAATGTCCTTGGTGCCATCAACTTAAATTTTGTCAAAACACAGTAACATGCTGAAAGTGCATAATTAGAGCGTTTCAGTGTTGGTGCTGATGGTATGCTCGTTTTCAAGGCATTTCCAGTAAGGCTCAAAGAGCTGCTGGGTCAAAAGATTTATTTTTTTCCTATTAGTTGTGAAGATGCATTTTTGTGTGTGTGTGTGTGTAAATCTTCAGTGCTGGGTATAGGCATCCTTATTTTGCAGTTTCAGAGCAGAAAGGACCTATGTATCTTCTTTTTTTTTTTTTTTCTTTTTAAAATGTCATAATTTCTTTCCATTTCACCAAAGTGTGCTTGGATTGACCTTGGTGACTTGGTTAATTTGAGCATTTTGTTTTTCAGTTTATGTACTGAAAGAAGAAATTAGAGAGAGAGTTGTCCCCAGAACATGAACTCTGTTAACTAGTAAGGACTTGATAAGGCAAAATTTGCCTGAATAATTCTAGCAGCCAAAGCTGCACAGTAGGCAAATAACCCCAGAGCAGCTCATGAGGTAAAATAATGAAGTAAAATTTTTATCTGCTGAGGTTAAAAATCTGACTGCAAGTTTGCTGGGCATTTTAATCTTGAAACAGAAACACTGGTGCTTCGCAGCACCATGTTAGAGTGCTGAGTAACCTCGTGTGCAGTCTTTGCTCCAGCTGAATACAATTTTTGAAATTTCAGAACTTGGAAAGAAAAAATATCCAGAATTTGACCAATGTCGTGTAGGATCATAAGGGGGAAGAAGAGAAATCATTCCTGAACCTTACAGGAGTCTGCATTGGCCTTATGATATAATGTTTAAATAGGCAAGATATCCTCATGCAAAGCTGCAAGTAATATGCAGACTGAGACAGTGCAGGGGCAATGTAATTCCTCCAGGCTATTGAGGATGAATCTTGTGCAGCACTTCAAATGATGTATGGTTTCAAGAACATCTTTTAAAAAGTATTTTGTCTCATTTTAAAGGCTTACATTGGGAGAAGTCTATCACCTTCAATGAAAAACTGTTCCAGTGTTTAATTAGCCTTGGTGATAGTAGAATATTTCTTATTTCAGATTGTATTTGTATGACTTCAACTCTCATCTGTTGGGTCTTGTTTCTCCTTTGTCAACAACCTTGAAAAGCTGCCACCACAGCTATCTCTTTCACCTGTACGTAGAGCGATCAAGCTACAGCTGAAGCTTTTCTTGAGAGCTAAATATATTTAATGCCTTAAGCCCTGCATTGTAAGGAATGTTTCCCAGCTAGTGAATCACATTTGTGGCTCTCCTTTAAACTGCCCATCACTTTTTCACATCTTCCTTGAATTAGACTGGGAGCAACAGCCTAGTAACAGCTTCACCGATGTTGGGCTTAGAGGTGATACTGACTTTGTTCTTCTTCAGTTCTCTTCTTTCTAAACATTCAGGGAGGATATTAGACCTTTCTGCCACTGCAGACTACCGGGAAATCATCTTGAGGCAATTACCGGTGATGGTCCCTATGCTTTTCTCTGTACCTCTGTTTTTGATCGACCGCCATGACTTGTCTCCCAATGTATTACATGGAAAAGTGCTGTTTTAAAATGTACTTTATTTACACCAGTTAATTGGCAGTAAATATCAGGTTTGTACCATCTGTTAATCTGTAAGATGTCTAGTCATTGCTGCCCTTTCTGTATTGCGTTTGTCCTTTTAAATGCACCAAGCTGGCAGTCCTACTTCCCTTTAAAATTTTCCTCCTTTCTGAGACATGATAAAAGTAGATTTCAGCTCTCTGCTCAATATCTGGCCCTGTTAATTTGGAAACAGCAGTAGTTTAGGCTGTCTCTGTAGTGTCTTCAGTAAAATTCCCTTTTTTTTTTAACTTTAATTCACAATGTTATCCATCAAATACAAACCAGAAACATCTGCTCAACTTTTCTACATTGATTGAAAAAAAAAATAAAATTCTGCTTCAAGTAATGGATTCTTCCCTTACTTAGAATTCTCTTATGTTTTCAAGTTCTGTTGTACTGTATTTAACCTATTGCCACTCATAGTTCATTGCTTTAACTTCCAGCATCTAGCTCTATTGTTTTAGAATTAGTAACATGTTAATAGCTAGTTTTGTTTTCTTTCACTTTGCATATGGAAAGTCCAGGTTGTATTGTTGTTTTCATATTTCCCTTCCACCAGGATGGTACTTGCGACATAATTCTTTTAAATACGCCTTTGGAATTCTAGTTTGACTAAAACAATTTTGTAGATATTTTCACTAATTTTATGAGTGTTAGGTAGTGAAAAGATGAAATATATAAACAAAAAAATTGAATCTGAATTCTCTTAAAAGGTGAATTTTCATTACTTTTCAATGGGATTTGGGAACCCATCTCTCCTTAGACTCCCTGAAGATCATAGTCTAAATCTGGACAAATATTCTGTTACATACGGAGAATTAGCTTGCAAACTGTGCATTTTATCCTTTTATTCCTCAGAAATACTGTAGGGACACTTAAGATTTTATTCTGGATCCAGTGATATTAGCAATGTTTCAGTAGGAGTTCCTTTTTTACATACAGGGAAGGCATCTGAATCTTAAATTTTTCTTGCAGCTAGATGAAGTTCTGCACCAACTTTTCATTTCACCTTCAAATGGTCTCTGTTCTTAAAAAAACAAGGAAGCACATGCACACACACACACAAAACACTCAACAAAACTTTGAGTAAAAAAAAGAAGAAACTGAAATCTAAGGTAAATTCCAGGTAGCAGAAGCCTGAGTTTGCTGTCACAGTGCATTTACCCCTACATTTGTATTATGGTGATGCTCCAGTGTAGCTGCAAAAAAGTTCTAAAATGAGGCAAAATTAGACCTTGGGGCAACTGCTACCAGCTCTTGATATTCCCAGTGCTTGTAGTTGCAATTACACAGGCAGCAGTGCTGTCCCTCAGCCACATCTGACTGAATAGGGATGTTAATACTGGCCTCACAGAAAGTGATTGGACAGCAAGGTTTTTGTAGCTTAATTAAAATACTTTTCTGTTATATCCTTCCCCATCTTCTGTGTTGAAGCTTATCTTGCTTGGTTAAGCAGATACATAAATGACATTGGTGCCAGAGCATGTATTATGGATAGTGAAGCCATCTCCCCTGTTGTGACTGATCTTTTCTGCTCAGAAATATTGACCATACAATTTTAATGTTGATTTGGAGATATAGAAGCTATTTCATGGATGGAAGAAAAATACAAATCAAGAGTTGATAGGTAAAATTTGCAACAGCGGTGATTAGAAGAGCTGTAGGGAGAAAAAAAAAAATCTTAAGGAGTATGAAAAAAGATGAGGTTTTTTAAGTAAGTCAAAGGAAAAGATGAGGACCTGGCTCTCACCTCATAAGTGTGCCCCTCAGGAGTCAGGCAGTGTAACTGGTGGGATTGCAGAGGGAGCAGGCAGGAGATCCTGGTCTAGTGGTTCTGTTTGATTAGGCAGATGGCTCAAGTGTGCTGAGCCATGGTGCTTCAGGTGGTTGTAGCTTTGTGTGATGCAGGATCTTGAAGCCCAGACAGGCTTGTTCTTGGATAAACAGTGGTTTCATAAGGAGACAGCTCTCCACATTCTCTCTTCTGAAATAAATAAGTAAATACACTTTTTTCATCTGGGTTTTGATTTTAATCTAGGCAGCACTACTCATTGAAGAATTTATGAGACTTTAATATTAAAATGATTTCTGTTGAATAGTGTCGTCTTTTGATGCTCATTGTAATTTCCTGAAAACTCCTTGGACAAAATATCTTTGGATGATTGATGCATTTATGAAAACATATCTCAAGCTGCAAAATGTTTAGATATAATATCATACTGCAATATATAAAAAAATAAATATTTTATAATTATTTTCTTGCTTATTGTCAGGGTGAATACAGGCTAAGAAACTTAGTCTGTGAGAGATGTAAGTGTTCTGGAAGTAGCCCAGGACTGAGAGATTTTGCCGAAATGTTAATGAATGAGACTTCAAGCCTCCCGGCTCTTTACAAATTTAAAGCAATTGCAATTAAAGCTGCTGCAGGAGACTGCACAAAAGGATCTTGCTGTAGCACACCGTGGTGTTCAGACTGTCCGTGTGGTTATAGTCACAGAGCGCTGCGTTTCTTTACCAGTGCCTCCGGTATCACTCACTGTGCTGCTGGAACAGGCTCTGCTGCATCCCCAGACTGCTCCCGTACTCATTAGCTGTCAGGAGCACTCCACTGGCAACCCGCTTTGTGCAAAGCAAGCGCTGTGCTAGGCACTGTGCCTATGTACACATCCACACCGCAAAAGCCAGTCCTTGCTGCGGGGCCTGCGCGGCTCAGGACCTGCTACAGACTCTGTCTCCATGCAGAACGGCGGTCCTCGGAACGATGCTCTGTGCAGGCTGTTTTCCAGCAGGTTGAAGCTCATTGCGGGACAAAGCAGGACAGAGAGCCTAAGCTGGACAAAGAACAAGGAAGGGGAAAGGTACCACAGGAGGCAAGGCAGGGGTGAGCCCTGTTCCCACAGGGAAGGTACAGGCCTGCGGTTACGGAGCCGTCCGGTGACGCTCCCCGCTCCCAGCTTTCCCCGAGAAGGATCCCTGTGTTCCCTGCCCGCTGGGGCTGGGGCTGGGCTGCAGCACACCCGTTTGACTGACTGTAGGCTGTCACATGTAGAAATGGGGCCTGGATTTCCAAACACCCGATCCAATGCCTAAAGCATCGTCAGTGCATTTTAAAACAAGACAACAGTGGACCAAGAGCAGAGCAAGAGGAATGTCCAGCAGCAGCTGAACTGTAATTAGCTATGGATAATTCCCTCCTGAGCAGTGATCTTTCTTGAGGAAACTGTCCCTTAACCATTTCCACTAACATGATTATTGACACCACAAATCTAATAAGCACAACAGAAACTTGAAAAGCTTGCAGCCTGAATGCACAAACAAAACTCTCCAGTCTGTTTTATGACGATGGAGTGAGTAGTGGACACTAATGCATTGTGTGATTTACCTGCAGCTAAGGTATAGCTTTGTTTCTGTACCTATGCTTGGTAAGAAACCTCAGAATACCAGCTGTACAAATTCTGATTGCCTCTCTCGGAGAGAACAAGGCAAGATCTCGACAGACATACAGCGTGGCTTTGCTCAAGAAATTGGCCTGAAAGATTCACCCTCAATCCTCAGAGAGAGTTCTCAGGAAGCTAATGCTGCATGGGAAAAATCAGTCTAAGGGACTCCTACATGTCCTGTTAATTTTGTTGTGAACCTTATTTAAGTATCAGGCACCAAAATGGAGACAGAGTACAGTACAGCTTTAATTTTTGTACACCTTTGAAATTAACAGTCAGGAATTTTGCTCAGAAAGAAACCTTTTTGGTTTCTGAACAGCAAAGATGGAATTTAGGAACCTTTTGTTTTTCTTTCTGTTTGTCAGTTTTTCACCACGAAGTCAACTGAACATTGGCTAAAATAGATAAAGGAAGTATTTTACTTACTCAGGGGTTATTTATTCTGCAGGTATTGTACTGAAACATTCAGGATTTGTTTGCTTAAATCTGTAATGAATTTAGTTCATCTGAGAATGAGGTGGAAAATTCCCATCAAAAAGCCTACAGCTGAGAAATATATTAAGATATATGAGAGGGGTGAGAGTAGATGCTGTGTCTAAGAAAAGGTTAATGTGAGAATATTGGGATTGGGGGGAAGCTAAAGCAAATGCCATGGGAACAGAGGAGAAACTGCTATGGAAACAATAAGAAGATAATGGAAAAGTCAATTTTTCTCTAGTAATGGCCGCTACAGGACATCTAGCAGAGGAGGAAGACTTTAAGCATACTTTATTCCATTCCTGTATTGCTAAGCAACATGCTCAGAATTCAACTGTTTTGGCTCAGAATGGAAACAATGAAGAAAATGTGCATGTTGTAGGGGAGAAGGCGGTAGGTGACATAGATCTCATTAATGTAAAGAAAGCGTATTACAAGCAGGTCCAGTTTCCCAGATTTTCTGCTTTACAGTTATATATGTTGAAGTCTGGGGAGAGATATAGCCATTAGGATTTGTGCCTGGCTCTGCATCCATGTCCAGGTTAGCAGCACTGCTTCAGTCCCAGCAACATCTCTCACCTGTGGGACAGCTGGAGTCCATCTGTCTCCCACCCAAAAAAGCTTCCCCTCCGGGTAACGGACCACCAGAGGGGCACAGAGGGAGTAAGACATGGCAAAGGTTTTGGCAGAGTGATTAACACGCTGCAGCTATCGGTTTTCCACAGGATTCCCATGATTTTTTGAGAGGTCACTAGGATTTTCCAGTGTCATTTTTAAACTTAAATTTTACTGGGTAGAGCTAAAGATTGGTTGAAGAGTGACACTAGCCTTGGTGCATGTGGAGGGAAGTGGCATCTGTTCTGGCCTTCTGCCTCTTGTAGGATGGGATCTGAAAAGCAATTGTTGGTGATAGTTCTCTCTTCAGGGCAGTGTTGCAGGCTCAGTAGAGAGCACTGTGATGCAGAGTCACAATAACTTCACTTCCTCAGTTGCTGATTAAGCTAAAGAATATTTTTCTTTGCTCTCTTTTTTATAAGGTTTTTTTTTTTTTTTTTTTTTTTTTTTAGCTGGCAAATCCTGAAGATTTGGATTGCATATGGTTCTACATTATTTTCTATTTTTTGATAAAGCCTGTGAAAAAGAGTATAAGACATAGATACAGTAGTTGCTGTCGTGTATCCCTTCTGCCCAGTGTAAATGACTAACTACATGTGCTGCAAGGAAGTGAAGGGACTGTCTAGGTTTAGACACATAATGTTACTGTTATACTCTTGACCTTGTGTGAATGATTTTTTTTCTGAGTTGTCCCTAATTTTCTAGGCTGCTTAATGTAGTCTTATCTCCTCCATTACATAGAGCTGATCCTTCATTAGATCCCTTTGGAGTACTCAGTCCTCCAACAATCAGTAATGACTTTCTATCAGTGTG
This sequence comes from Athene cunicularia, assembly GCF_003259725.1. Classification (NCBI taxonomy): domain Eukaryota; kingdom Metazoa; phylum Chordata; class Aves; order Strigiformes; family Strigidae; genus Athene; species Athene cunicularia. Next base: position 5,832,232 of record NW_020799100.1, read on the forward strand.
AGCAAGAATGGACTTAGTGTAATGCTTAATTATAGCTGTAATTTTTTTTTGTTGCAAAATCAACCTCTTCCCCCTCAACCTCTAAAACCAACCTCTTCTGAAAAGCCTGGCCTTTAAAATGCTTTGAAGTTAAATTATGTAAAGAGAGGAAATCTAGCAGAAGACACTTTTCTGACAGAAGACATGACATTTTAATTTAAACCTCTGCATCCAGTGCCAAAGATCCTGAATTGGTGATCAAGCCATAGGTGATCAGAATCTTGTGTCCTATTACTTATGTAATTGAGCACTCCTCCACTTCATGAATATCATCAATTAGAAGTCTTCAGTTACAAATCAGAAGAAACCTGAAATTATGACAGCTTTTCCCACCAACCAGCTGAAATAGAAGTGTGTAATCCACTTCTGAAACTATGGATACATAAGGCTTTGCCAGGACACAAGAACTACAGATTCCTTCCTAACTCTAAACTAAGCTGATATTTTTCTCTGTTTCTTCTAACTTGGTCCTTTGGGGAGGTTTCATCCCTCAAATTAGCTCAAAGGGAATAATTTTATTTATGTGTCGCAGCTCCTCTGTATACACAGAGCCTGGATTTGTCACTGGACACTGACTCAGCTGAAATGTCAGCATCCACTAGTTGCTCAGCTATAGACATGATGCTGAGAGCTATTAGCATTACTGGTAGCAGTTCACAGGGTAATACATAATGGAAAGGAGGTTTTCTGCCAGGACAGCATGTGCAGAGTGGTTTTATGGTAAAAAAATCTTGGCTTTGACTTTAGGGGAGCTTTGTTTAATTTCTAGATTTGTCACAGACACATCCAATTGTAGTTATGTCTAATCTCTGTTCCCAGAACAAATGCTTTCCATAAATAATATAATTAGCTAATCTTATAATAGTGTAATACTTTCTGTGACCTTTAAAGTGGCTATGAATTTAAAACCACCTTTTCTTATTCTTTATTTTGATTTTGTAAGGAGAGCAAGAAGATGCAGTACCTTTGCAAGTCCCTGGGAGTCACAATTTTAATACTTATTGCAGCTATAGAAGCATCATCGACTGGATGTCAGGAAGGTAGCATGGGCTGGGACCCTTCCTCTGAGAAATTCTTCTGAGAGAAAATGCTGCTTCTGCAAAAAAAATGGTTTCTGCAAAAGTATGCATTTTTTCTCCCATCAAAAGCTTAAATTCTGCTAAATGTTGCAGATTTTCTGACAAGATTTTCAATTTTTAATTTTGGTCTGGTTTTGATCTGCAACGGATCTCTTTTCAACTCTACTACTGAACTGGCTTCAAATCAAACCACCCAACTGTTTCCTTAAGAGTGTCTTCAGCTGAAGTATTTGATACCTTTGAATGTAACTGATATTCAGTTACCTCACTGTTGTGCATAGATGTAGCTGAAAATTTTTCTATTTCTCTACTTAATTGTGCATTTCATGGAGCTATGCCAATTTCAGTAAACAGTTCTGATGTGAACATTATAAATTATAAATTTTTTTAGATTATATTACTATGCTTGTTTAAAAAACCTCCAACTATTAGGTATTTTTTGTATTATTAAAACATTTTTGTTCCACAAGAAATTTTCAACTTTTCAGTTTGAATTGGAACTTGAATATGTTCAGTGTTGAATTTTGGTATGGTGAGACTCAAATCCTGACAATTCTAATTAAATAAAATAAGTTAGAAGACTAATAAGCTTATTGTAGAAAGGCAGTAATGTAGAGAGATATTGCTCCTGTTTTAACGAAGGTGATATGAAATGCAGTATTTTCAGTGTTTTGGTCACTATGACCCACAGAGCTTTGACTGTAGCCAAGAGTTAAACCCAGAGATCCTGAATGCACATTTACTTTGTTGCTGAAAGACTGTAATCCTTTTCTGAAGGCTTTAGCAGACTGAGGTAGAAGTTCGACTCTCATTCCTTCTATGGCCAATGGGCTGTTTGGGCAATGGGCCATAGTGTGACAACCCCAATAATCCTGGCTGCTTTGCATTACTGCTAGAAGAAAGCGTGGTATTTGTGAAACGCATTTGGTGACTTTTAGCAACAGTACTGAGAAACTTATTTGTATAGTAATAAAACTTCCTGGCATAGTTAATACAGTAAGTAAAGATGACTGCATTCCAAGGGATAAAAGCTAAATATCTGGAGGATAAATATGGCAAGCATTACTTTTCTGTGGAAAACAGGCTATAGCAGCAGCCAGTCAGTACAATCCATTGAAGTCCCAGGGCCACCTGAAATGCCAAATAACTCTACTTCCTTCCAAATTAAAATATTTACATTGTAGAGTGTTTAACCATTTAAATTATCGTATAGAAATGTTTTTGAATAAACTAAAACGATTATACCTCAGATAATTTCTGTGATTTCATGTAAATGAAATAATTTCATGTAAATTTCATGTGATTTCTGCTTCGGCTATTTGATAGTTGATTCCAAATTCTTCAGCTATATAACTTTAGTGGAGACCTGATTTGCAAAACCTGTTAGGCATTTAGATCTGTAGAAATATCATTGAAATCAGTAGGAATGAGAACTTGAAGTGTATTATTTATTTTGTAGTAGGCAGAAAATTGAGCCTGTTGTCAGTAGGCTTAAATTTGCTAGACTCCAGGATTTATATTCAAGGTGATTGCCTTTTTTTTTAAATTTTGAAAACAATTCCATTAAATACAAAGAATACTACACTTTTAGTTCAGTGCCTTTAAAAGTAACTGCCAAACTGGCATTCTGCTGTGAACAGTTATGTATGTCCCCTCACCTTCCCTCAGCAGAAGTCTGAGCAGATGGATGAGCTTTGTGCTGTGCCCTGAAGGTGAACCAGCTTTGGGATGTGTCTCAGACCATGGTGCAAAGTGACTTGATTTAAGGGCCCTCTACTGAGATAGTTTGTCACCAATCTATATTCCCAGCTCGGGTTTGCTGTAGTCGATCCTGGAGACGGGGCTTGTACAGGTAGGTCCAAGTGCACGTTGGGCTATTACTGATCTGCTTTACATCCCCCAATAGTGAAAAGCTGGTGTGGTCTTTGTGACACTATATCCCTGAAGCAAAGTAAGAGATGATTATTAATTTAACAGTGAAACAAGCAGCTCTACCAAAACAGAGTTTTTGGTGTCATATATAGTGACCTTTAAAAAAGCTGTCAGTACAGTTTTTTTGCAACGCTTCCCAAGATACTGCTGCACATTTTTGGTTACAGGGACTTTAATTCCTTAGGGGTAGATTTGGTATTAAAGGAAGCAATACATAGAAAACTTGTAACACAGTTATTGAACTAGTGTGCACAATATGTGTCATATGTACAGTACAGTTTTAGGTATGTCTGTATGCAAGTATGATTATTTACATCACCTCTGAACATGAATTTGAAGGGGTTGGCAGAGCCCACTGGGGTTCTACATGTGTGGCTGGCACAGGGATCTTGGTCCCATGACCAGAGAGGATTTGACTGTCACCCAGGGGCAGTGTCAGGGCTGGCATGGCTGCTGGCCTTGACCCACTGCACGTGCTGCGCTGGGGCTGCTGGATGCTGCCTACTTCAAGGACTCCTGCTGTGCAGAGACGCTGGCCCGGCCTGGCCTGCCGGCCACCAGCACAGGGGGAGAGATTTTTCTGGGACTTCTGCTTAATTATCACCTTCAATTGATCTGTTAGTCTGGATTTAAAAAAAAAAAAAAAAAAAAAAAAAAAAAGATAACTTGTTAGTTAAACAGTTACTTAATTTATTTCTGTTAAATAAAGAATTGGTTAGACCTAAGGGTGAAGCATGGGGAAGTTTTCCCAGGAGAGTAGCCAGAATGGCACATGGAGGTCTCATTCAGTGCTGGATCTGTCCTAAGAATTTCTAGTGTGGATGTTGATTTTCTTTTTCATGTTTAATGGCGTTTTTTCAGGTTTCTGGTGCTGGAAGCTATGGCAGAAATCCTTGATCCCATTTGCAACCACAGTAACTCATGGCAGAGGGCCCAATAAGGCATTAAGTCACTGCCAGGACTCTGTTATCTAAACAGTTGTATAGTATAATCTCATTCAAGATGCAATGTCTAGGAAAGATGTTGCTAAATATTGCCAGGACAGGCAGTTTTATATGTTTTATAGAAAGAGGACTGATGGAAGGGTTTTGGGAGGAGCTGAGCCAAGCTGTTTGGATTACGGTTTCTGGAAGGCTAAGGAGGAACAGAGAGGGTTCTTCTATGCTGCAGGTGTTCTTATGATGTTAGGTCGTTTCCAGCTAGCTGCCTTCCAAGTTACTAGTTTTAGTCTGACCTTTTGGGATACTCTGTAGCAGAGAAGATGACTTCATCAAGAAAAAAAAAAGAATTTGCAGATATATTTATGACAAAAGCAAAGTGATTTGTACGCAATATGTCCTAAAGAGAGAAATCCAAAAGGCAAAACCCTCTTTCCCTGTAGAAAAATTGAGTCATGTGGGTTTATATGTTGAAGTCTCTAAGAGGATAGCTCTTTCATATATGGCTTGTAATACCAGACCTTACACTATTGGCCTCCAGAATGGAAGTTTCCTGGGGACACAACTGTGTTACCATGCATGCTAAGGACTGCTTGTCTCAAATATTTTGGTAGGAAAAGTGGTGTGGGCAAGGTAGAATGATGTCTGTGGTTGTGTGCACACACATATCTACCCACAGATCTGCTTTTGGCCACAGATGCCTGGCCACCTGTCTGTCCAGGGGCCATAAACTAGATGGACTTGTGCTTACATTGTGTTTGGGAGGAAGTTTGTCAGAGGTACAATGCTGTAGAGCCTCAACAACCTTCTGCTTTTCAGATAAGCAAGTGAGTTATATCCAGTAGAAGATAAGGGATCTTTAAGTCTTGAAGAGATACTATATCCAGTACATTTTTGTTTGTTGGTGGTGGAAATGCCCATTGGGAGCAGCTTTGGCAAAGGAAACATGACGTATTTCTTTGTATTGCAACTATACCATCTATTCACGATGACAGCGTAGTCAAAGTAGGCTGCTGACCCGCCCTTCCCTTGGAAAGCAAAAATAATTGTTCAATTGACTTCGCTGAGAAAAAGATGAGGGTTACCTTCTGTAAATCCCCGTTTAGGGCTGCCAGCTTCCTGTGATGCATGTCCTGTGATTCCTGACCACTTCCCTGAGGTACAGGTACCTACCTGCTGGCTGTGCACAGAGCTGTCACCTGTGGGTCCTACTGCCTCCTGCACCAGAGCTCAGTGCAGACCTTCCCTGGAGAGAGCAGCAGGACACACACACTTCAGAGTAGCTTTCTCCTGATGTGTAAAACAGAGTGAAGGGAGACTAATCCAAATTGGAGGAGCATCTGGTATGTCCTGTTCTCTGTCATACAACGCAGAGCAGGTAGGGACCAGGCAGTGTCCAACATCTGCAAAGGCAAATGATGATGTTCTGCCTCTAAATTAGCCTTGTTTGCAAGGTGCCACTCAATGCTTATAAAAATATCTGTGTTGAACTGGAACAGCATGGACATCGTGGTGTATCACAGCTATTACCTCAAGCATAGCTAGCAGCAATTTAGTGATTAAATAATGTCAATTAAAAAAGATCTCATTTGTAAAATTTAATTTAAATATCTTCAGAAGAAATCAAGCATCAATATGGCTTGTTGTTTTGCTTTTTAAATGGAATTGGCAAGTCACATCTGTGTTCTGTTAGGTGCCATGACTTTGCTATCAGACAGTGGCATTTGTCATCAAAACAAATGTCTTGGGTAGGGGAATGGAGTAAATCTGTAGCAAAACTAAGTGGCCTATTTTTGTTTACAGTTGGGGGCTGCTATGAGTTTTTATGAACTAAGGAGTAGCAGCTACAGCTTCTTTGGGAGGATATTTGCTCTGATATTAAGAGGATGGCAAGTTGAAGAGAACAATGAGCTCGTATTTGGCTAGGATTTACCAGGCTCTATTACAGGCAGTATGATGTATATTAATAGACCCAACTTGCTGATATAATTTTGTCCCTCTAGTAATAGAAAGGAGCCCGTTTAATGCCTGTATTTATGGTCATTGCTTCATCCTCCTACACCATGTGGAAGTAAAGCATCTCCTTAATACATGTGTGTATTAAGGATCTAATTTAAATCCTTCCACTGGTTGCAGTGGGATGGGGTTTTGGTGAAGCTGCTGTGTCTTGTCTTTGCTGCTTTTCATTATCGCACAAGCCTAAGACATTTACATGTATTCTTGGTTAATTATGGTCAGAGTGGTACCATTTCCTGGTAGGTTTATAAAGCCCGTGAGAGCTCTGGTGAAGATATCCCTGAATAAAAAGGACCATTTCTCAACAGCAGAAACTGAAATTCTGCTTCATCAGTTTCTGCCCTGTCCTAACAGTAAAACAAGGCCTTGAGAATTTTAACGCTTTCTGTTGTAAAACATCTGTGGTTGGGTAGCCTGTTTGTCTGTGAGATTGTAGACTCTTTCTCTAAAGGCCCTTTAAATGCCATTGCATTGCCATTTTATTTATTATTCATTCAGTGAATGTATCAAATAGCTACAGGCATTCATCTGTCATTTTGAGGCCTGTCCCATCAACTCGAACATGCAGCTGCACAAAGGAACGGCCTCTCAATATACTCACTCCATCCCTGGCCTCCTCAGCAGTCTGAAAAATAAAGGCTGATGTATGAGTTACACACACAAGCAGCTATTTTGGTTCTTTCCTCTGGGTTTTGTGATGATGTTTTACCCTCCCCTTTCTCTATGGGAGTTAAGAAACAACTGACAAGCGTCTCCCAGGGCATTCAGTGGAATGAAGCTTTTGATGAATCCATATATGCTTTATAACCTTTGAACTCTGAGTGCTTTGCCGCCTCTGCCCAGCTCCTTTGTGCACGGTACCCAAGGGTTGCTAGCTTGGGCACACTACCTGACCTCAAGGCTAGATGATGTCTCTGGCAGAGTTTCACAGCTGTCATCAGATGTTGTGTTCAATTTTTTAGTCTGGAAAGGAGTGAAGTGGCTAGACTTTTCCAGTGTTATTCAAAAGCTGCATTTTTTTTTTCCCAAATTAGTGAAAAACTCCTTCACTGGACTCAGTCTCAGACAATTGTTCAGTTAACCTGGGAGATTTCAATCCTTTTACATTTTTTTCACCTCATGTTGTCTTATCATAGCAATGCTTTTAAGTGAGGCTCTCAAGATTTTTTTGCATTTGAAATGAGCAGAGATCAGGGAAGAAGCCTTTAGTGTCACATCTGTGCAATTTTTTTAGGATATATTTTTGCTCAGGGCTCAAGCTACAAAGTTAAAGGTACAGTCCTTTCAGTCCATCTCCCTCCCTCCTTCCCTCCTTCCTGTTCATGTGTGATACAAGTGCAGATGAGAAGAACTTCACTAAAATCTGCCAACAGTTAAAATCTTCCTTGAAGTTCTAAAATAGTTCATCCAGATTTCAGTCTTGTTGAGCTCGTTCTAGGGCACTGGAGAAATGCATGAGCCGCAGACAAGGATACAATTTAATGTGCTTTTAAAGTGCATATTCACAGTTAAAATTGACTTTGTGATTCTCCTTGCCTTTCTAATCTTTACCCAAAGAAATAAGTTTGCAAATACATACAGTCTAACCAATATCTGTTTCAATCTGAAAACCTATTCTAAGGAGAATTTTTTCCAGTTGCTTGGTCCTGTTACCCAGAATCACGTCTCTATATTATAGAGTACCCTATTATTTATGACAACAAGCAGGATGATGATCAGCATAAAACTGTAGAACCAATACAAATGCCTCTTACCAAATGTATGCTGAATGTATCCTGAGGCATTAAAGAAGTCAAGTGGATCAGCAGTAGCTACTACTTTGCAGACATCTGGTAAAAGCACAAACTGATTCTGAATGTCCCCCAGCAATGAAGTAGTGCTGTAGATAAAGCAGTAACTAGTATTGTGAAAATATCTGCTAATTTTTATGTTTACTGGGGAATATACACTAAAAAAAAAAAAAAAAAAAAAAAAAGTTACTCCCTCATTTACAGTTATCTGAATTGCTTTTTAATTATGGCTAGATTGTACAAGTTGGATAACAGCAAAATTGACACAGTTGTAAAAAAATATTCAGCTAATTTTATTTATTATGAGAACCAGCGTGAAACGTCTGAATTTGTGCTTCCCGATGGCAGCCCACAGAGGGTCTGTAACTCATTCTCCCCTTCTTCGTGCAGTTCTACTTTGCTTGGGGAACAGTCTGTTTCTGCAGTGTTAGGGATCTCTAGTGTGTCTGGGTCAGGCTACATCAGCAGGAGCAAAGTCCCCCCACTCTCCTGCTGTTTAGCAATACACGGATGGTATGGGATATGGAAATTTTCAAAGAAATGGCTCTACAGTGGTTGGAGCCCTGGCCTCAAGCATCAAGAAACAGGGTGCCCATGGAGGAGTGCTCCCCTGTGCTCTTAACTCCCCTACCCAAAATCCATCCTTCTTCCTCAGACAGCTCCTCTGTAAGCTCTGCATTGTGGCTCCTCCTAAACTTCATTAAGCAGCAGAAGACAAGTCATGCTGCTCCTCTTTGGGGTGTGCTTGGGCCTGTGTGCACCTGGGGCTCATCGTACCTGCTGAGGAACCAAGCTGGTTCAGCTGCTGGGGAGCTGGCTCTGCCCACTCTGCCATTTCTGCTTTGTTCTCAGTGTTGAAGGGAGCATGGAGCCCATGTTTCTTGTGGTAGCTTCAGTGGGCCTACTTAGCATGAAAATATCTTCTGCTTTTTGTTGGAGGCTGTGCTGTATCTTTGCAGAGGATACAGGAATGGTAAAGCATCTGGAGGGAGCAAAAAAGTTAAGGTTTGTACTGCTGGGTAACAGGACCTTCTGTGAATAACAATGTGTTTGAAAAGATTTGAGTTTTTCAGTGGGGAACTGCTTTTTTGTTTCCAATGGAAGTCAGCTTTCAGCTAATATAGATTTATCCACTTTGGGATACAAAATCCTGCTTGCTGTTCTCTGCTATTTTTCCTGAATGCCACAGAAGGCTTTATTTTTCCCCGACAGCTAGCTAAAGGGCACGTTTATTTGACAACTCCTTCATCAGTGAAAAAGTAGAAAAGACATTAATCTAAGGCTATATGCAGCATAGTAGTACGAAGCAGCTCAACTGAGTACTTCAGAAAACAACAGTGAAAGCTTCTGTCAGTGCTGTGGGGTTAACTGGGAAATCCAACTCTAAAAGTCAGTTCTAATGTATGATCTGTGTATGGAGAGAACTTCTTTTCAGGAATAAATCTGGTGAAAGGGGTAGGGGATGGGGGGGACAGGTAGAAGGAGGGTGGAGAAAACCCAGATGTGAAAGAAGCGTCAGAAGTCAGGGGTGTTCTTGGATCACACAAGGTTAGCTCTAACTGCAGGGAGTAACAGCCTTGTAAGTCCTGCCCTTAGGATGCAGTCTAATTAGCTCAGCCTGGAATTTTAAATTATTTATATTGTAGCATCATGTAGAGGCCTTGAGTCGGTGTCATACACACACAATTCAAAGGGAGTCCTTGCACTGAAGATCTTCACAAGGAGGGGAAACTACACTGGTATTTCTTATGGGTGTGATTTGTTATTGGCCCTGTGGGACTTCTCATAGTGTCGGTGGGACATTGCATGAATGTATGGAAAGATGCGTGCCTTGAAGGGACAGCAGGCCTCAAGCGAGCAAAATGCATATATACTGCTGTAGTTAAACAGGTGAATGGCCCCTGGAAGTCAATAAGGCTATTTATATGTCTAAGTGTGGGCATGTGGAGTACGTTACTATGAAACAGGAAAATAAGCAGTGAGAAGGCGCAGGGAGAGAACAGAGGGTTGTGAACTTCTTGTGTACACTAGCTCAGGGCACAGCCCTAAGTACCAGGAATGAAATCCTGGCTCCTCTGAGGGTTCTGTAGTTCTGTTATTGACTTCAGTTGAGTCAAGGTTTCCCAAGTCTTTGTTTCCTTTTTATAGCCTTTTATTATGATCCTGAGCAGCTGAAAAAGTTTGGGCTTCTGCAGATAAATCCTTTTCAGGCACCGAGTTCTCTTGACAGTTTTAAATGCCAATCTGTTCTTAGCTGGTGGATTAGTGAGGCTTATTATAGACTATGTTAATTTAGTCTGTATATGTAGATCTGCATTTATAAGCAGCATGGAAACATGTGTTAACAGTTTTACATAATGACAGGTAAAACACTCGTCAGTGTTTCAGCTGTCAATGAGAGGAGTCTGAAAGCTTGTTCACAAATTCTTTCCTGGGCAGGCAGAGCTCTCCTGCTTCACCAGGTGGTTGAGAAAGACCTTTCCTTGTGGCTAGAGGAAGGGAACATACTTAGGTAAATTGACAACACAGCCAGTGGGCATTTTGTGTGTAATGTTGACAAGACCCACCTAAGATGAGACCCATCTAGTCTGATTTCCATTAAGATGCAGTATTTGAGGTCTTATTAATTCTTGTGTGCACCCAAAGCTGATGTTACTACAAGAAACTGTTTTAGTGTTTAAAAAAACCCGCACAACACAACCCAAACCACAGACTTTAATTACACAGGATGCTAGAAACCTTGAGAAAGAGGAATCTATGCTAGTTGTGGGTAAAAAAAATGAGGCAAAATGATAAATCCTTTAGTGACGTATTTTTTTAAAAAATGGATTCCTTTGTCAGATTTATTTTTACTCCAGGAAGAAACTGTGCTTCTTGCCGATGATGAGCTTGTACTGTTCTTTGTAAGACAGTATTTCTGTTATTCACAAGAAAGTAGACTAAACAGAAAATGTGAGTTAGTAGTTTCTGCAAGTTAAAGTGGAACAATCCCTTTTAATACTTAATTAAATTAAGTAGAATCTTTACAATTTAGAATGCTTATTTGCAATATGCATGAGGTGGAAACTCTATCTTAATTCATACTTCTATTTTTGCATTGTGTAGTTGTCTTATATATACATTTGTACTCAAGTTTTCTTATATTTGTTTTGGAAAATAAAGAGAATGTCAGGCAGGTAAGCTGGGTGCTGGGGCCTCTCTTGTTTGCACATTATTTGGAACGGTAAAGTTTCTCAGTTAGGCAAGTGCAATACAGAGCTGCGCATCTACTGTTGATGGAGGAGCCAGAGAAGAATCCAGATTTCACTTCTGTGACTTTGAGATAACAGGAGTGAAACGCAGAAATGTTTGTTTAACTTTGAATTCATGAAGAGAACAAATCTGAGTAATGCAGTGCGTGTTGTGGGTTTTTTTCATAGTCACATTGATAATGACATTCCTCCTTGCAGGCTGGGAATTAAAGGCAAAATATTCATACTCAGAGACTCTGTTTTGTATGGGATGGGAAGCTGAAATCTGCACCACTTTGTCTATGGTAGTGCGAAGGAATGAGTCATTTTGGTGTAACAATGAACAGCTTATTCCAATAAGGCACATTATTAGCTTTTAAAGTCACTCCCTCTGCTCCACTTGAGATTCCAGCATTGTTTATTCTGCTGCTCTAGGGATTCCTGTTAGAGTTTTAAAGAAAAAATCCACACAAGTGACTTTAAAGAAGAAATCCAGTAATGCTTGTTTTGTTCGTTTAGACCCTGCCCTGCACCTTGCTGTAGTTGTTAACAAAGTCAAATTATTGAAGCCAGTACCTTGTTTTCTCTATAGCCTGTTGTAAAAGTGTGGTGCTCATGGGTGGTGTGAGTGGGTTGTTTGTCCTTAGTAAAAAAAATGGGTTATTTCTGTAACTTTGTCTTTACATTAAGGTAGCATCTCTGTGTTAAACACCTATGACTTGCCCTTACAAGATAGAAAGATGTAATGGGAAAAAGTAGCATGTTTAAAGTACTGTAGGATCAAGTGTTTCTGTGGCCTCTGTGATAGGGGCAGGGGAGGGCAGAGGCAGGTGTTCTCACAGAGGCAATGAGTGACACCGGTTCTCCAGGGCTGTGTGGGTCGTTGCACGGTACTACTATGTCCTCTACTTTTTGCCAAGGACAGGTAGCAGAGGAGGCCAGCATGCGCTGTGCTTGGGTAGTAAAGCAGCCATACCCAGCCACCTCTCGAGGTGATGCCCTACGGTTCTGTTAGCGTGGCCGTGTGCCAGAGATGGTCCTCTGCAGGTCACAGAGGCAGAGGAAGCAGTTCTGGATGCAGCAGTGCTTAGCAGGAGTTTGATTATTCAGATGTGCTCTTTCAAATATGACCATCAGCTCAAAGCAGTGAAGAGGTCTGGAGCTCAGTGGTGCTGTCTTGGCTTCTCTTAAATGAGGTTTCCACTGTGCTGATGACACTGTCTGCTTGTAGGTTCAGTCCCTGTTGCCTTCACTGTTACGGACAATGTCATTCTCCATTCCCACTGAGACCGAACTGATTTAATCTTATCGTGTTTAATTTATCTGATAGCACACAGTTTGTTTTGATGTTTCTTTTTGTGACAGTCAGTTCCCTTTCCAAAGAAACGGTGTTACTCTAGTGCTAATGATGCATCCCTTTGTCTACATGTTAAATGCAAACCTTTAGAAAACATGTCTTTGTAGCTGTCTAACCTTTGTATTCACCACCTAACAGTATACAAATGAACCTGGGATTGTGTGATGCAATGTCATGAGATGCAGCACAAAACACATATAGTCTATGAAGTGAGTAGATGAGCTGGAAAAATAGCAGCTGAATTTAAGCTGCCAAATTAGTTTAGCAGGGGGAGACTGTAAAGCATTTTTCATAGATTGGAATGAATTGCTGTAGGTTGTGATGCCCGTGACCTTTAGATATTTTTGACAGTAAAGCATAACCTGTTCTCATGAGAAGAAAATCCCCATCGCAAAAGACACATCTTACATTATGCAGTCCTTTGGTGAGTGCGGGTAAGTCATTTTATTTGGAAAAGCTGGTATGATTTCAGCACGAGGATGCCCTCTGCTTTAATTCAATCTCCCTGACCTAAGTTCAAACCCATCACACATCGTAGCAACTGCAAATAATTCCTTTGTAAAGATTGTCAGAAGTGAAATGAGGTTAAGTCAAAACCCCACAGCTCTGCAGAATGCATGACTAGTGCATATGAAGGGGTGGTTGGCAATTGCTGGATGGAAGTGTCAGTTTTAAATTGTCCTTGGAAGTTGTCATCCTCAATCAAAGGTTCAGCTCAATGACAAGGAAATTAGAGAAGTGCCTGTAAGATCTGAGCTCAACTTGAAAATGCTCAACAAGAGGGTAAAAGTTCAAGAAGATAATTTAAGAAATGCGAGAAATGTAACTTTCTCTGCACATGAATGTTAACAGCTAATACTACAAGTTACTCCACACTGATTTTTATATTCTGACTTAGCCTTACTAGGCCAAATTTAAAAAATATTTAGGGATTAGGCTCATAGGTGACAAGTAGGATTTTTCAAAGCATAGGAAAGGCTAAACAAATAGGTCTGTCTAGCCACCTGTAGGACTTGGGTCTTCAGCCTGACTGGGTGTCAGGGCTTGTCAGAGGAAAGCAGGTTCTTAGCTTTGAGATGCCAAAATACTTGTGAAGATAAGGGTCAGTCATCCCTGAGCCTGTACAGTCTTTTTGTAAAAACCTTTATGATTTTGGGTTGGTGAACTTTTTGGATGAGATGCTTTCAATGTTTTTTTGGAATGTAGATTTTTATCTGAAGTAGAGTTTTTAAACCCAGTGAGTTAAAATGAGGTGTCTTCACATTAGCAAACACACAGTCAATGTGGAGGAGCTGTGTGCTCTGAGTGAAGATCTGGACTGGGACTTTGCATAGATGGTGTTCTCACTCCTCTGAGCAGACTCACAACTGATGAGTTCACGTTAAACAGAGCCTCTTCCTGGCTTTCAGTCAAAGGTTAATATTTAAAGATCCAAATCCTGCCTGTATTTGGAAGGCGAAAAGGTGCATCTGTGTGATTGTATCACTAGAGTTGCCCTGCTGCTGGCTCTGAAGTCATCCCCTTTCTTGCCTTGTTTTTGCTAGAAGTAATTCCCCACCTTGTCTCCAGAAGAGCAGGAGAAGACGCCAGCCACAATGAGTTATCAGTGAGCTGAATTTCAGCAGCTACTACAGATGGAGCCAACAGGGAAAAAAGACAGTAGTCTTTTTCCTTAAAAAACAAAGCAACAACCAAACAGAAATGTTTCTAGAGCTCAGTTTTATTGATGTAATAGCTGCAAAAACTTTAAAAGCAAGGGGAAACTAACAGGTAGGAAATTCTAAGATGGACTGTATCACACTCTGTTTTTTGAAAAATAACACAGAAGATCTGCTATACTTTTTCTGCCTATGTGTAGCATAATTACAAATGTCTCTTTGTGAAGTATTTCCAGCTACTTTTACAATCTGCAACATATCTTTCAAAGTTAAATTTAACTTGACACCTTTCTCTGTGACCATTAATTCAGTTTGTAAGAGAGTCTGGAAACCTTTGATATTGATATTGTGTTGCTGCAATTACTGCCCATGGTCCTGCGGCCATACTAAAATAAAAAGGCCTGCATACTTTGCTTTTAAGTCAATCCCTTAGAGGCTCAATCAGTTTGATTTCTGAAACCTGTGCTTGGCAGTGAAGCTGATTAAATTCTACTGGTATCAAGGCTGTGCACACTGGGTTCAAAACCTAGGTGCAATGTCATGTTCTCATAGTGGAGGTTATTATGCCAAATTTTGATGTCTTAGAGTCCAGGTTTTGAAGGAAAAAAAAAAAAGTCTTCAAAGGGTATGAAAAGATACATGCGGAGCTGGGCAGCAAATGAGCTCGAAACCAGTAGATCAAGAGCTATAGGACACAGACGTTTTGCTCATGTTGAGTTACTTTAAGCATGCTTCTTGCAGTAGTAACTAGTTGCAGCCAGGAGAATTATCTAAGCAGCAAGGGGACATCAAGTTGAGTCAGAGACAGTGCATTAGGAAATTAACACCTACGCTTTGATGCAAATTTCTGTTGGATTTTGCAGTATAAGGAAACACAGTAAATTGCCCCAGAACTAATTCCTTGTAATTAGAACCCAGGCAGAGTATTGCTGACTGCTCTGTAGGTTACAAATGCGCTGTGCTTGGAGTCTAATGTTGCATCCGGTTTTCAAGCTGAACGATAGAAAAGGCTGCGGATCTTACTCATTGTTTCAACATAAGTTTATAGGACTCATGTGGATCCTTCTGGCTTTGAGATCATCTCTGTTAGTTTTTATGTGACGTTTTCAGGCTTGTCTAAGATGCAGCTGAAGAATTTATATTGGAGAAAAATGCATTCCTCTTTTTCCAGTGCCACAGAATTGCATGCTCCACCTTCCTGTTATATCAGACTGTCTGGAAGTGTTCTAGATTACTGTTATTATTTTGGTTAGAAAAGCAACACTCCTTTTTACCCCCAATTACTCTCATAAATTGCACTAGGAAATGTCTGTCAAGTAATAGGGAGCAATATATCCTTGGAAATGAAAGGGATGGAACTGTTAAAAATAATCCAGTCCTCTAATTGTAGCATATCTCTCCAAGCCTTGCAGTCAGGGCATTGAGCCAGATAAGAGTAAGAGCTGGGTAAACAGGAGAGAGAGATTTTACCACTTTGTTAGTTAAGGTAATGTTTGTGGAAAATAGTAAGCTCATAGTAATTTACCCTAAAAGACTGTATAAAACAGCCATTCCTTAAGAGAGATTTTAATGATTCTTTGTAATTCCTCAGTCCTGAGAAAAATTTAGTCCAGTGAGTGATCATGGAAGTCAGTAACCTTCATCTTTTTTTTACTCAGTAGTGCAGCAGACTTACTTGCCTTAAAACAGTCATACTGAACTAATGCCCGAAGATTCTCAAGTGAATCAAGAGCAGCTCTGAGCTTGAAGAGCACTGAGTTATCATTCCTGAGTATTGAATGGTGTAAATCCTTGCACTTGTGACTGTATATATGGTTTCTGTTTTTCAATGACTTTCTAACATGAAACTTCTTGGCAGAAACATTTTTATCAAATTATCTTTTAAACATATATGAATGGTTATCTATAGAAAAATGAATGACATTCTTAAAAGTAATTACATACCTGAGGATATCTGGTTGTAAGCTTCTTATTGCTGTCAGTAGGAAAGACAAAATGCTTTCATATAGTTGAAAAAATTAATCATTTCGTAGTCAGCATGTGTGTGAATAGAATTAATTCATATCCTCATTTATTTCTGCACTCAGATAATCGAAGAAAACATGAATAGGATAGGCTGTTAAAGAGGTGAGGGAATTGTGTGTTATCACTATAGATTAACTGTCCTGGGTGACCAAAACTGCAAATGTAGCTGTGCAGCACTGTAGGAGTAACTAAATCCTTGCAATGGTTTCACTATCTAAGGCTGCTCTGAGGAAAGGCTTTGCTTGTTTTTCTGCAGCATAAAAGGGTGGCCAGATTTATCTAGAACACTTGTAATTTTTCAGCTCTGAGCTCTGTTATGAAAACTGTTGGTCTCCATCTATTTTGCCAATGATTAGGCCTGGCATAAAGGACACAGCCAGCATAAAGATGAACCAATAACCAAATTGTGTTTGATACAGAAGGGTCGGTACGTGGGTGAGCGCTGGGGGTACAAACAAGTCAGATTATACATAATTAACATCAATCCCACTGACCCCAACAGTGACACCGCACGACCAACAATGGGTGGAATAAATGGTGAAATGCAATTTCCCATAGAAGGAATAGGAGACAACCGAGTCAACAAGCCAAATACATAAGACCAAGGAAGCCACATACTGAATCTCTACACAGCCCACGTTTACAAAAGCCAGACCTGACTGGAGCCAAGGGAGGAGGGAGGTCCTTCCCCTACAGGGAACTCTGCACAGGGCCACACACAGACACTGCCCCTGCCTGCGAGGGGTCCCAGCTTTTATCCCTCAGTGGGACACCTGACCTTGGGTTACTGACTGCGGGACCCCTGGGGCTCCTTTACCCAATGGCTCTGTCTGCCAGGCCGGCCCCACCCTGGAGGGAAGCCTGAAGGTAAACTCACCCCCCCTTTGTGAAGGGCTGTGGGAATCACCCATATGTCAACCTTAATTTGGGGCTTGGCGTTAAAACCCCAGCATTTCACTATCTAAGCACACATTTTTTTGCCTGTGAAATTAGTGAAACAGCCTTTCTGACACTACAGTTGAGAGTATCTGAAATAGCTAGTGGGATTCTAAAACTCATGGGGGAAGGAATTTTCCTCCTCTAGAAGAACTTCTATTAAGTAACTGTAGTTATTTGAATTCTTGTATTCTTAGGCTTGCGAGCAAATGAAGCATTGTTCTTGAATGAAGGTGATGTAGATCCTAACTAAACAGCAGGCTAATGTGAAACAAACCTTAACCACATGACTGCACAAAACCGATGAGAGAGGCGCCCTTGCTTTCCCTGAATTAATCTGAAAGATTGAATAAAAAATATGAAGAATTATTCTAAGCATGAGAAAATGCATCAGCAAAATGATTTCATTATGGGAAAACAGACTTGCATTTCATGCTCTTGCTCTACAGAAATGAAATGAAAAGGCAGTTCTTGTGTAGCTATGTATTTACTTTCTAAACAAACTGGATCCCATTCAATCTCAGTCCTCTTGTAATTCTCTCTTGCTGATGCAGGTTGACCTTTTGCTCCAAAACTTAAAATCAAAATGCAACTCATCTCTGTGGACACAGATATAGCCCAGAACGAATGATAAGCTACTTGGAAATAATAGCGTAGTTTACATGCAATTGTGCATAAGAGATATAAGGTCAAAGCAGCATCTAAATTCAGTTCTTGGTTCAGGGGAAGGCTGTGCTTTTTCATACCTCCGACAAATACAGCACTGGGAGTTGATTTTTCAGGTTGCTCTTTTTTTTTTTTTTTTTTTTTTTTTTCCCCAAAGAACTAAAGAGACGGCAAACAAATTTTAAGTGGAATGTGATGTGTCTGCGTTTCTAAAGGCAGGTGACAAGAAGCTACTGTAAACGTGGAACTCCTTGGATTCCATGCATCTCTGGATGTGTAAATTAGAAGATTACTGCCCCTGAGCTGATTAGTGTTTTTCCATCATTGTGCTTTTTCCTGTAAGAATACACTGAATATTTTCCACACCAAACATTTAAATTCTGTTTTTATTAAAGCAGGAGTAAATAAATACTCTTTGATAACATAAATCTGAATCTTGGGCTTCTGCACTGCCTTATATAAGTTGCACTTCATGTGCCTTATATCCTTTCTACCACTAGGGCTAGACAGTACAGGCAGACGAGCATTGTGGATGGCCATAATTATTTCTCTCTGGCTTTGCTGCCATGGTGCGTTGGAGGAATGCGTAGGCTTGTGTCAGCAATGACATAGCCGATAGTGAGCCAAGGAATATAACAGACCTGCAACAAACTACTGCTGAATGGGCGTGGGAGGAACCTTTCATCCTGTGAAAGGTGTCTGAACTTTTTTATTTGGTGGGGTGTTTTTTTTCTCTCCCACCCCACGCCCTCCTTTCATTCCAGTAACAAACATTAAAGCATTGTGGTGTGTATATGAATTTTGGGGGAGGGGTTTTCTAGGGTTGACTAGTTGTATTTAATGACTTCAAGCTGTAGGAGTTGACTGCTGGACTGTATGCAACTTGTTTTGATGCTATTTTCCTCAGTGTTTAATGCTTACTATTGAGTTGACACGTTGACCAGTCCAGCAAGAGAGATGTGGTTCAGCAGTGTCCTCGGCTATTGCTGAGCTTCATGTTCTGCTTGGCCTTTCATGCTTTTCCTGTGGGTCATTCAGACTAACCCTGCAAACTGAATGTAGAGGATGTGCATCAATTGCTTTGAGTTAGCATAAAACCAATTTGGACAAGCTGAGGAGTTTGCTAAGTGCAGATCGAAGCCTTTGGTGATACGTGTGCTTTCCTCTGCTATACTGCTGGCACTGGGCAGTAGGAAATGCCTCCTAGTTCAAACATGTAAAATGGGTTCTGAAGATCAAATACAAACAGAAAAGACAATGTCAGGGTGAATTATCTTTAACTGATAATTGATCTATATGTTCTAAGCTACATGAGAAAAAATTTAGGAGTTTCTTATACGGGGCAGAATTGGGCCTATGCAATGGGTTACTAACTGTGGTCTTCTTCAGAAGCCGTGTCACTTAATGGAAGTAATGTACCTCTTGGCATGATGTTGAAGTCCTCAGTTGCGTTGAATTAAAGTGTTTTCACATCTGATGGTAGAACAGAAAGGTGTTGGACCAATTGTATAAAAGGTTTTTAGGTAAAGCCTTCATTAAAATGATAACCAATTATCACTTTTTCTGGTTTTCATTGTGCTATTTAGCTTTTGGTTTAAAAATAATTAAATCTGGATTACACTTCTAAATGCAGGAGGGGTAAAAATGTATGAAAAGATATTGCAAAAGCAAATGCTTACTGCAAGCATTAAGTATTTCAGGTCCCCATCAGGACTGGAGGCATGATTTTAAGGCATTTTATGAGCTCTTAATAGAACAAAGTCCTTCCTGTGAAGATATATTTCTTTCCAATTATAGCTTTGCTTTAAGTGTTACAGTGGGTTTTTTGCTATTTACTGTATTGTTCAGAATTCTGTTTATAAACTTAATCCTTAAACGGCACATTTGTAGAATTGCCACATGAAAAAGTTCACACTGAGTTTGTCTTGGTATGTTTTGTTCAAGTCAATTACCAGCTATTTTTTGGATGATCTGCTTAGAGTGAAGGTGTTAGAACCATACTTTTTCAGAAGTACAATTTTGGGTTGTATAACAATGCAGATTTTGATTTGGTGTAACAATAGCATCTCACTTCTGGAGTATGGTAAAGCAATTCTTAGCACTTGGATAGCATTTATGATCTTCTAAGCAAAGTAAAACCTTAAACTAATCCTTCTAAGCAATCCTGTGAGAATCACCTGTGTTTGCATTTTGCAGTAATGCAGAATGAGAACACCATGTGACTTGCCACAGGCTAGGCAGGGAGCAAGTGGTAAAGTGGGGATTAAAATTTGAAAGCTGCTGGCTCTCAAGCCTGCACTCAACCCACTAGATATCACCGAGTCTTCTAATCAAGCCTCTGAAACTACAATATCTTACCATCTGTTGTGCAAATTTCCTTGGGGAACTTCAAGACACTCTCTTTTACATTTCAGGCTCTCTGAAAACTATTAAAAAAGCAAAAGCTAGAAGTGAACCAAAAATGCATACGAGTCATGCATTTATTCTTGTGGTGTATTGGTCTGGGTGTTGGAATTGGCTCATTATTGAAGAAAACAAAATTCTGTCTCCTACAGAATATTTCAAATTTTCATCTGTTCAGCAAAATCTTTCTTTCATGATGAAAATAAAATGGAAAAAAACCCAAAACCAAACCTGGCTTAATTATTTCCATCTTCCAGTCGCCTCTGTCACACTCTTTTTGATTCAGTGACTTGCCAGAATTTACCCATTGGCACAACAGTTATTTTTAGACATTTTGCTGGATTTCAAGTAAAGCTCACTGGTGCATACAAATTATTCATTTAAGCATTGATTTGAAAATAATAATAATATATTTCTCTCTAACAGTGTGTCAGGAAAGCATTAAATGTAGTCATTCTGGAAGGAGTAATTGTAAGCAACAGTTTATTGGAAGATCATTCAGGTTTGAATGACAACAGAAAATGCAAACCACAAATAAAGAAAAGCAGGAATTCAAGTGCCTGTTCTGCACTGACATGCAGAGGTTCCCTCAAAACACCATCTTGCCCACAACAGCAACGATACTGGAGCTGTGTGTTAGAAAGTACTTGCTCCACCTCCACTGCTGCTTCACAGCACTGTTGTCTCAAAGCCAGTGTCAGGACAGTGAAAGCAGCTCATTACCAGGATACAGGTGATCTCACTTCTCCCCTGATCCGGAGCCTATCCTGCCAGCTGCTAATACTTAAAAGGACATGCCCAGGTACTTTAACATCCTTCACTGTGCAGCATCAAATTATATGCATTTGATGAACTCTTTGTAGCTTTGACACTGGCCAATGTTCCTTTATGTTGTGATGCTCCTACATCTGTGCAATGGTGATGTCTTCACATTTTGGATGAGGTTTTGCATCTACCCTGGTCATAAGTAACTTAACTCTCCTGCACCTCACTTTCTTTAGCTCTCTCCTTACTCAGCACTTCAGCTGTAAGCTGCTTAGCTAACACCTGATATGAGGTGGTTTGTTTTTTTTTTTAATCCCACCTCATTTATCAGCACTCACATGTTCTGAAGATGCTGGCTTTCCCTTGCTTCTTTTGAATTGTCCCTCATGCTTGAAATACTCTCTTAGTCTGCTTCAGAGTTGCTTCTCCTCCATCAGTCCCCTGTGTAGAGGCTGCTGGCTTGGAGGAGCTGTGCTGAGACCATATCTTCTGACTGGTTGTGGGAAACTGTGGGGGTGACTGCAGAGGGAGATCTGAGCTGGTGAGAAGCCATGTGTCATGTGCAACACATGATACCTGTGACACTGTAGAGATCCATGGCAATAAGCAGGTGATGCCCATTGCTCCTCTGATCTCTCCTCTTTAGTTGATGTGCTTTACTTGGACTTATGATACATTTTCCTGGTACCATAAAATCTCCTGAGTGAACAGTTTTGTGAGCACTTGGAAGCTGTGTGGCCTTATAATGTGGCATTATTTGAAGCTGATACACCCTCTTTCTCACTAGGGCAACACTGAGCAAAGATATTTCCCAAGGACTGTAATCTGTCTTGGCTAGAAACCATGTGCTCAGTCTATACAGTATCTAGGACAAGAAGGAACCTGGTCTGTGGAGCTCAAATGGCTTCTGCTTTACATGTGCAGATTACTACCTACTGAGGTACCTACGACTCTGCGTTGTAAGAATTTGTTAGTATTTTCCAGCTCTGCAGTGGAAAACCTCTTCTGAATGTACTTGACACCTAAACACCGCCCAGTCTTTGGGGACTATCAGAGTGACTGTTTGCATATTGTTTGTACAGTGTGCTACATCATAAACAAACTAAAAAGTTATTGATATTCAGTAGAATCCACAAGGCAGGGCAGATGGATTTTTAAAGGGGTTGGACTGTACATATGTGCGTCTGTTTCTACTGTCAGTAACTGTTTTATTTATGTCACTTATTGAATGGCCTCTGATAAAATATCTCCTGTTTTTTGTCTAGAGTGGTGTTTTTGTGTCAAAAGATGTAAACCAAAACACTTTCCTAGCCAACCAAAATAATTTGGAAGGCTGCCCTAATGACTCCACTGGGACCTAGTTGCGTAAAGCAAGGCTATTCTTTGCTATACTAAAAAGGAGAAAAGATCGATTAAGAGATGTGCTAGAACAGCTAAGAAGTAAGAGAGGCCTTCTGTGAAGGGGATGGGATGCCAACAACTTGTGCCTGGCCCTCAAAAGTGGGGTCCGTGAGTTGTCATGCTGTTTGTGTGGCTGGTCTACAAACAGACTGTGTATCCAGACACCCATCAGTATAATACGGAGATGCTCTGATGTTTTTTGTTTTTTGTTTTTCGAATGTGGTTATCAGTTCTGACTAAGAACTGTAGCTCCCATCTGCCTCTTGTTATTGTTTTCTTTGGGAAGACATTTTGGATATGAAGTAGCTTGCTGGCAGATAGCAGCTGATTTGAGGGATTAATGTGTATTAAAAGAGGTGGTGTAATTTGTTCATTCCATTGCCTTACGTGAACACTCATTGCTGCCCAAGTTTTAGCCCACAGGAAAGCACAGGAACACTGGTATAAGAAATATTTCAGTAAGTCACATTACCAATGAAAGGATTTTCACTTACTCATGTTTAAGAGACATGGCTTCGTACCAGCTCTTTGTTTTCTCAGACAGTAGTGGCTACACTGTCCTATTAAAGGACTGTCAGTAATTCTCACTCCCATTTTATCAAGTTAGTCCTACTAGGATAGATAGGAAATTTTCTTGGTTTTGTAGAGTGGCAAAGCAAAGGCTTCTGAGTTGAAATTTGACTAAAATTGCATTGTATAATTTTGATATAAGTGCTGTTTCACTTCATAGCTTTGTATTGGAGGTATTTCAACCAATCCAGAGAAAGTAATTAAACAGGAAAGTACTTCGCAGAAAAATTCTTGGAAATTCTTGTTAAATACATTATTTGACAACCATTCTTAGAATACTGAAAGACTTGGAAGGAACCAAATATACATAATGCATTGGGTTACTTACATGTACTGACAAATGCTGCCTAATACAGTTTTTATAGAAAGAATTCATATGTAATGTTAAACTACATTAAAGAAACATCATTAAAGTTGTAAAATTAAGCAATCAAACATAAGGTTGTCAGTGCAACCCTGATTCAGGCCCCTTGTGTTTATGCATTATGATACAGTCTTTAATTACAAGATCATATACTATTTTTTTTTCCTTCTGTCTCATTCAGTGAGCAGGATGAATAGCACTCGCTAAATGAGCAGCCATTCAGTACTGTGTTTTTCCCATTGTTTAGTGTGTGTTCCCATGCTTTATTTATGGCACACTATTCAAACTCTGCTCTGAAAAGGAAATCTAAATCTCCTCATGGGCTTTTTAACTGAATTCGCCACTGCAGTGTCTGAGAGCTTCACAAGCACTAATGATGACTTTATCTTCACAACAAGCCTGTGAGATGAAGTGGTGACAGCAACTCAGGAAAGCTGAAGCAAAAGAGATAAAGGTCAAAAGTCTTCTGCCAGCTTGGGTGTGCTCAATTTATGACCTTTAGTATCTGATTCTTTAGTGCTAATATTACATGCTGTTTAAGAGTAGTTTCTGTAAACTGAGTGCCTATGGCTGTATCCCTGCCATTCCCTCAGTCTGATAGCATCATTCACTTGCCTTAGTTATGAGACTGTCCTTGCTCTTCCTATTCTCTTGGGCCTAATCTAGCATGGACCTCTCCACTACTCTCTTAGATGAGCTTCAGTGCTGGCACGTGTGTTGTAGTGCTGTACGTCTGCATATGTCACATTTACGTGTAGGAAAAGATGGAGCACATTCGGTGAGAATGAGATTATGCAGTATTTCAAAGACTAAAATAGTGATTTTGTTGAATATGTTCCATTTATAGTTCTCATAGCCTGGCCAACCTGAATAGACTTTCAAGAGGATAATATAATTTTTTCCTATTGCGTTCCAAATGTTTAGCATCCCTAGGGCTTGGAAAAGAAACTTTAGCTGTTACAAAGTTGATGGTGCGGTAGACAGTTATTTGGCCTTTTTGCTCACATTGTGATGTTTTCCTTTAAAAAGATTCGGTTAGGTGGAGCTCCTGATAGAGAGTCATAGAAATGACTCCTTTCCTAGAGAGCTAGTGAGTCTGCTCATCAAGAGAAGGTTCAAGAGACTGGAAGGCATAGGCAAGGGGTTGGAGAGTCCCAGCATCTCTTGCAGAGAGACTGATAATTCCAAGACGATCTGCCAGCTGAGCTGCTGGGATGAGGGAAAACCTTCCCAGGGACCAGGTGGGACTGGGCAGAGTTTGCTTCCACTCTGTCACTGAGTTACCTGCATCTATGCTCAGGCTGACACAGTTCTTTACTGTGTTATGGTGGTGGATGGGAGAGTGGAGTATAGAACCCATTTCCATTCTGTTTTCTGCAGACCCTTTCAGTTTTTCTCTAAGTGAAGTATTCCCACTTTTATTTTAATAAAAATCTGACTTTTGATCATTTTGGGAGAGCTCATAGTAGAGAAAAAATAGAAAAATAGAAAGCTCTGAGGATCACAGGAGAAAATCCGCATGTGCTTTCTTTACTATGCTGTTAAGAATGGCTGAATTATTTTGGCGAAAGTTTGCATGTACGTCAAATCAACTAGAGGTCAAGACCCATTATAAAAGTAGTATTTCTAAAAATATTCAGACAAAAATATGCCCCCCCCCTTCCTAA
>NW_020799100.1:5857117-5894701 GCF_003259725.1 Athene cunicularia
GGCTAACCTTAGGGCGAAAGAGAAAAAAGGGTCTTATAAGGGGAATACAAAGAATCTTTCTAATGCATAGAATTACCAACCTTGGCAGTGCAATTGCCATGTTTTCAGCTAGTGTAAATGACGATGACTATGTGGACTTCAAAGATGGCATGTTGATAGAGCAGCTGACAGTCTTGCTAACATATTTCCAAATAATGTTTTTTAAAGATATAACGGAGAAAAAAAAATAGTGTCAATGCCATCTGTAAGGTCCCGTTTTGGGCACTATTGAAGCAATACAACTGTTTGACAGGATTCTCTTGCATGCGTCAAGGATATAAAAATATATAGTATGTCACATGCCATCACAGCTGCTAACAAAAATTGGGTATTTATGCACGTTCTTTCTTAGTGTAAATGCCCAGTTTGGCTCTCCCAAGTTGCTCCCTTACTTTGCTGTGGGTAATTTTTGGGAAAAGGTTGGTGAATTTTTGTTTAGTATTGCTGAGTGAAGTTGATGAGAGATCTCTTTAGATTGTGTTATTGTAAAATACCATGTCATTCTACATTTGTGCAGAAGTCTAGTTCATGGCTCTTCTCCATTGTCTGGAATCAAGTGCAAACCCAGGTAAGAAGGCTTCATAATTCATGTTTTGGTGAAAAACAAAAGGTTCTTCAGCTGTGTGTTCCTAACTGAGTTAGCAATCCAATTCTATGTAGGGCTGCATTCATGACAGTTTGGAGAAGGGTAGAGAGAGGTGAGAGACAGAAAGAGGTCTTCCATAGTGAGTTTGGTTTGTAGCTGAATTGATGTATTCTGAAGATGTAGGAGTAGGCTGTCTACAAAAACGCTGCTGGTGTCTGGAAACATAGTGGAGTTCATAATGTTGCATCCTTGAAAGCAGGATCTCCTGCCTTGACTGTTTTGTTCTAGCCTGTGTGAAATACTGACTATGATGAATTATCATAGGCGTAGCATGCAGATTTGTGCTCTCTGGAAAACAGTCTGATTCCTTGAATATATGAACAGACGGGCTGGTAAACATTGGCTATTCTCCCTACCATACATAAAGCTGAAACTACTGTTGAGCTGCATTTATGGATCCTCCAGTGTTTCTTACCAAATTCTTCTGCTGGAGGAATTACCAATGAGGCCCAGTGGCTGACAGAGGAGGTTGAACTGGCAGAAGGACAGCCAGATTCTTCATTGGCTGGACACTATGTATTTTTTTAAATTGTTTACTATCTGGTAGAAGCAAGATTTTTTTAGTGGTAACAACGACCGCATGAAATAACAGTGATTCAAATGCATTGAGATTAGTCAAACATTAGGGGTTAGATTTTCAAAGAAAAAGGCTGATAGGGGCTCTTTAGTGTCATAGTTAGACTGCTTAGGTAAAAGTGCTCACAAAGCCCCTTAATGGGTGTGTGCTTATTAAAAAATCATCCTGATTTAAGCCTTGTAGCTTTTTTATACATGCTTCATTAACCACTTGTAGTTAGTTAATGCAGCATAAACACATAGCCAAGGGTTTAGCTGGCCCTGTCCCACAGATTTGTGTGTGTGTGTGTGTGTGTGTGTTTCTGTCTTTGGGGTGGACCTGCTGGACCTACTGTACTTGTAGCTATGCGCTTTGAAAAATCCTGCAAGGAATCCTCTCTTCAAAGCCAGTAATAGCCCAACAACTTGGGCAGGGTTTTCCTTAAACTTCCCTTCTCCATCTGCTGACATGTCGCACACAGTTTAACTTGCATGTTGCAGAAGCACCTGTTATAGCAGACAGTGAAAAGTCATTCTAATCTGCCAGTTGTAGCGTGCTGTTCCATCCTGATTCCCAATTACACATCCTAATGGGCTGTGTCACGATGGGCAGCACGGTGGGCTGCCTGTCATGCTTTGCACAGGCAAAGCTGCTGCATCTTGACAAGAATTACAGAGTTCAATGTATGATATTAGAAGCCTGCTACGATAAGCCTTGTGTGTGCTGCTGGTAGGAGAGGACAATTAAGCTTTTTGTAGTAAAATAAATGACTATCAAGGAATCTCATTTTTCAGAAAGTAGTTTGGGTGCTGTGCGATGTGTTCTCTGGCTGTTTTGCCAAGTGCTTCTGCATTTACTTTGTACCTGTTTGGAGGACGGGAAAAGAAAACAGTAGCAACTCTTTCTGATATCCGGAGCAGGGTTTTGGGCTGTCTCCTCTCTGTGTACCCACACATTCAGCAGCAGAGCAATTCACTTGTTGTGATGCTTGTGCAGTAGAGAAACTAGACAGTGGTTCTTACACTGGCCTGCTCCCTGGCACAGCCAGTGTTTCTGTTCTGGTAGCATCTGGCAGCAGGATGGTCAGCTGTAAGTGTCTAATACCTTAGATGTGGGACATTTGTCATGGTATCTATCCAGAGATTCTGAGGTGAGGCCCTTTTGGCCCAGTAATATTCTTCCCATGGCTTTTCCCATAATTTTCACATCCAGGCATTTTCTTGACTTGCCTAGATTGTATTTCTCCTTCAGGAAGGAAAAATGCCCAACTGTCCCTTATCTGCTACTGAAGTCCCTCTGTAGTGTAAAGACTATCCCTTTCCTCACTGGGATGGGGGGATTTTGGTATCATTTTGATTTTTTTTAACATCACTCTGAGGATTCTCATCTAGCCACAAATGCAAAACACCTCCTGCACCCAGCTTAGTTTTAGTTAGTGCTGGTACAGTCAAGAAATTGGCAACAGGCAAGGAAAAGTCTCCTTTGATAGAAGCAGTCTTCAAAGTTTGCTGGCCAGAAAAGAAATAATAGAGCAGATCTGTTTTCCTCAAAATGTCACTGCCTGCCCCATGAACAATGAAACCAGGAATCTCTTTGAGTTGTGCAAGGCTAGCAGCAGCACTGGCAAAATCAATGACTGTGCTAGTAGTGATGGCAAATAAGGCTAGATGGGGTAGGAACTCGTGTCCTGAAATACAACGAGATATCTTTCAGTAGGTAACCAGAAATCACTGACTTGACTGAAGAAGGCTTTCTCCCGTGGTTCTGCTGCAGGACCTCTCTGCACCCTCCTTTAGCAGTGGAGGTGGCAGGACTGGAACAGAGCTGAGATGCAGAGGTGCTGAGCAACCTCCTCAAAACCTTCTTAGCAACTGCTCAGTTTCTTGCTGTAGCCTCAACCTTTCTGCTTATATCTTTTCTTATGGGGTCCTACAGAGTCTAAAAATGCTTGCAAGTCACCTTCAAAAGGCAAAGAAAAGTGAAGAGTGCAAAGTGTTTTAAGTGTGTGGTGTTTCAGAACCTTCTTCACAGATAAATTTATTTTTTATTCAGAAGGTGGCTCAAAATGGTCTCTGTCAAGATTAGGTTTTCTATTAGATGTTTGTTGGTGCTTTTTAAAATTTATGAAAAGAGCAGACTTCTGTAGGAACCATACTGGGGCAGCTTTTCATAAGCCTTCTGAAATAACTTCTTTTATTAGCTTTTGAGTTTTTCCTGCTGGGATTATAATGGGTTAAACAATTTTAAAGCACTCTGTTGTTTTTTTTTTTTTTTTAATGTAATTGAAAACTCTTAATAGGTGGTTAGTAAAAGAGGTTGCTGCTATGTTTTGCTCTGAACACTTGGGCAACAAGATGAAGGAAAAGGAGTTTCTTGCATCTTGCTTACTGGATGGTTGGCACTTGCTCTGGGACAGCTGTCTCTGAGTTTAGAGTTGCTCTGGGACAGCTGATTTAATTTACCTGCTAACTTCTATTGTGGAGGAACAAGATGTACAAGGAAGCTGATATATTTAAGAGCTGGATGCTGGAGCAGTGTTACTGTGGTGAGAAGTGAAGGTGCACAGTTGTCAGGAGTACATGTGAACCATGTCTGGTGTCTGCCACTTATGATCTGGGGCCATGGTTTCTGCAGCATCAAGGCTGGGGACCTGGAAGGGAGCATATCTGCTCTCCCCTTCAAGCTGTGCTTTTTAGGTTCCCTCGTCACAGAAACCAGGGGTGCTGCAAGTGGGGGGGAGGAACGGAACATCTAAGTTTTGCCCTAAAATGGAGGTTAGGCAAGATGTGTTGTTCTTCCAGACCTTGTCTGATCAAAATCACTTTTGATCTCTTTGATTTACATATTGCTGTAGACACCTGAAATGTGTCTCCTCCTTAGGGAGGGAACCATAAAGCTCAGAAATTGTTAGCATCGCTGTTTCTCCCTTACTGCAAGGGTATGCTATCTCAAGGAGGATTTTCTTTGTGCAATCTGCTCCTCACTGAACAGATAACGTATACATTTTCTGTGATTTTATTCTGGGTCACTGCCTAGTGATTGTGAGGAAGGGTAATGCTGGGTCAGTCAATTCTTTTCATTGTTGCGGTTAGAACTTTATTTTGCTCATGGTAGTTACTGTATATCACTGGATTTTTTTCAGTGAGATATTTAGTAATTTTTTAATTGATCATTGGTGTTAAATCTGACACGAATATTATAAACAGAAGAACAGGGAAGCTAGGCACTAACTCCATTCAGATGAACATGTAAATCCTCAGCACATATCCACATCATACCCTGTTTTAACAGTAAAATTATCTGTCTGCACCAGTGGATAGGATGAGCTAATCCCCAGAGCCAAAAATCATAATTTTGAGCAAATCTCTCAAATTCTTTTATCAGGTATCACCTACTAGCTACTTTTGGGGAAAAAAGTCTTGCGGTGCATAAATGTGACAACACTTCACCTTTGAATATAATTAATGCTCACACACAGTGAGGCCAATAAATAAGCTGTATTCAATATAGGATTTGCTTTCAGAACTGCACAGTTCACTGCTGACTGTTGTTTGGTTGTATATCTCTCCAGACCACATTGCCAACTTTTCCCCCCCATCCTATTAGTACAAATTCATTATTATTACTTTCTTTGGAGTCTTGGGAAAGAAAAAAATATTTTAAGCAATTTCAGGTAATGGTGTTTCCCAAGGATAATCACACTTTGAAGACACTAAAGGAACTTGTCTACAGTTTCTGCTGTGTTAAATCTTGAAGGGTGATTAACATGAGGTAAAAGCTCGCTTGTGAATTGTTTTTTGTTTTTCATATACTGTTCTCTTATCTCCTTTATGATAAAGCTCTGAACATGCTTTACTGCTGCCCCTTCTCAGTATCAGCCTGCTCAGAGAACCGGGGGACAGATACTGTTTTCATGTATTTGCTGTGCCTGGTAAAGCACTGCTAGCCTGGCAGAACAGGATGATGGGCTGGTCTGGAAAACTGAAAAAGTGAACACAGAGACTGATTGCCAAGGAAAAAGCGACAGGGGAGTCCTTGAGGAAAATATGTTGCTGCAGAAAAATGAAATGCCAGTATACCTGTTCTCATCTGCTCTGCATCATCTATCCAATTGTGGAGCAAGGCAGGTGACAGCTTAGCTCCTGAAAAGGCTTAGGGCTGCTCTAATTTGGGACAGCAAGACCCTCCAGCCAGAGGCTGTTAATATAGTTTGAGCTCTAGCCAAGGTTTGTGCCAAATGAAGTCCCTGATGTCCAGTTAAACTTACATGTTTAAAGTAACTCTAAGAGCTTGCTGAATCTGTCTACTGTGAGGGTTTATCCGCTTAAATTTTTACTTTGGAACATGAGTGCTAGGGAAGGGGGTTTGCCTCTGTTCTGTTCAGGTCTGAGATTCCCAGAGTACCATAATCTTTTGATGGAGACAGGATAAGAGACAGAACAGGCATCCAGTGTCTAGTACTGCCTAAATATGTTAAACTGTCACTGGGGTCTAATGTGACATTGGAAAGTCTGAAGATTTTTGTGGGTGATATTATGAATGCAGACCACAAAGACCACGAATATTATGTTTGTATTGAGTTTAAATCTTATTTCCACTAAATGCTATGTATTATGAAGTAGTTGATCACTTTTCTTAGGTGGAGTGGGGAAAGGATTAACCACATAAAAAATAAGGGACAGTATCATATTTTGAGGGGTGTTTTAGGGAAATTGATACCCATTAGTATATTGTATATTTTTATCTCATTTACCTTTGTATTCAACTGCAATAAATTTAAACTTACTATTTAAAGAGTCACTTAACTTTCACTATGTTTTCATGTGGCTTTGTCTTTCCCTTTTTAATCAATTCATAGAGTTCTGTGTAAATACAACTGGAATGAACTATGATCAAATTTCTTCCTTAAAGAATCAACACAACAGAAAGTTCTATCTGCATACAAAGGAAAAAGCTTTTCTTCGTGCACTTAAGGTAGACTGAAATAAATTCTCTATATCTTAAGATTGAGAACTGGAATTTGAGGGTGGAGCATGGGACCATTTTCCCATGTAAGGCTTCAGGAATGCATTCATGGCTCTGTGCAATAATCCTCAAGCAAACGATCCTTCTGTAATTGTTGCAGGCTGCAGCTCCTCCAGAGTGCTTACAGTTTCTGAAAAGTCAACACATTTCATTAGAAGAAGATCACTGAATGATATTATGAAAGAAAAGTAATTACTATTATAGAAATAATCACAGAACAAATAATGCTATAAATAATGTAATAATATAAATAATCACATAAAAAATTCTGTCCGTAGCCCATTCTGTTTTATTCAAAAATAATTTCAATCACTCAGAAAGCTTTGGGTTTTATGGTAGGATATAGAAATAATAGGATACTAGGATATAGAAATAATCATCCTTTGGGAACATACCTCAACTATTTATGTGTTCAAGACTCATAAAATGAAGTATGTTCTCTAATGGTGACATTCTTTTTGTAGATGAGGAAAAGTGACTGAAAATGTTTCTCATGTTCCAAATTAATGATTTATGTGTACCACAATTTATTACACCATCAAGAATATGAACTGAGCATTTTGAAGCAAATGTTTATACTGATTTTCTGTTTATTTGTAGTTAGAGGGCTGTCACTGAAAGATAATGTCGGAATTATCACTTGTAACTATATTTTCATAAGTTTAAAGCATCTGATTTAGCTACATTTTTATATTTCAAATATTTCTAAATCAGCTTTACTGTTTTTCAGCTGTCTATTGACAAACATTTACGAAAGTGACGTCAATGCTTCCAGTATTTGAAGTACGAGTAGCCACAGAAGGAAAAAAAGTTTACTTCCTGGCCAAGTCTGTAATTGTTTTCTCAATTAAAAGAGGAACTAACGTATTGTTGGCAGTACATAAAGATTTTTGTTTTACTGTGATATATCATATTTGTTCTCTTGGGGAGAGGGGATCTATTTAATTTACTGTCTCAGTTCAATGATCTGTATGGATAACTGTGGACGATACTGAGATATACTCTGGCTGTTTCTGTAGCAACCACCTATGGCTCTTTTGTCTGTGTTTTCATGTTTCTTTCCAATATTTTTTTTTTTTTTTACAACAGTTTTGTTTTCAAAAGCATTGCTTGAATTATTTTTATGTTCTTCATTTGCACGCTGTCTTACATGTGACAGTCCACCACGAACAACTGAGAAATTGTTGTATAAATTACTGAAAGCTCTATGGCAGTTAGAGCAATCTTTAGTGATCCTTATGCTTTCTGTAATGAGCGGAAAATTGATTTTTGTAATTCCTCTCTTCCTTTTGAAGACGGTAGACTTATCTGATGAAATGTTAACTTTTGCAGTTACTGTGACAATTATGATTTGTGTACTGGTATAACTCATCTGACTCAAATATAAGTGAAACTTAAATTGAACTTTAGATTGTGATTGCTGTTTGCTTTGCATTGTTCATGTGCATGGGGAAAATACTTTCCAGATACTTTAGTGTTTGATAAATACATAGCATCGTAACTTTCTTTTCTTCCAGTGGCAAAGGCTGAAGAATTCTGTATGAATTTCAGACTGTTGTCTGTATACAGTGTTGTTTTGGGGGGTGGTTGTTTTTTTAAAAACAAAAGATCCTAGTTGCCTGAGTGTATGTGAGTGTTTTTGCATTGTTTCTGAAGCTGTAGTTTAATTTTATCACACCTTTCAAAATAGTTGCAGAAATCCCTCTCTTGATGATGGCAAACAATCAGAACGTGGTTCCTTTCATCCCAGTCCTCTCTTACTTTCAGATTCTCCATCCTCCAGCAATAGGCATGGGGATTTTTACAAGATGTGGTGCGTTGACCTTGTCTGGCTGCCAGGCACCCACTCAGCTGCTCTCTCACTCCTACTCCCCCACCCCTCCCCAATAGGATGGGCGAAAAATAGGATGAAAAAGCTTGTAAGTTGAGAAACAGGCAAGGAAATTGCTTATCAATTGCTGCCATGGGCAAAACAGACTTAACTTGGGGCAAATTATTTTAATTTGTTGTCGGTTGAAACTAAAATGGGATGGTAGAAACAAAGACAAAAAATATAGAGCACCTTCCATCCCCAGTTCATCTCAGGCTTGACTTGACTCCTGACCTCCCTACCTCCCCGTCCCCGAGCAGTGCCGGGGGTGCGATGGCAGGCAATGATCCATCTGCTGCTCCTTCCTCCTCACGCATTCTCCTCTCCAGCGTGGGCCCTCCTCGGCGGCAGCTCTGCCCAGGGACACCAGCTCCCCCGGGCTCTCTCCGTGGCCGCAGGGGAGTCTCTGCTCGGGGCCTGGAGCGCCTCCTCCCTCCTCCTGCCCCGTCCTCGGTGTCCTGGGGGCTGTTTCTCCCTCTCTCCCCTCAGCCCTGGCTGCCCGGCAGCGTTGGGCCCTTTCCTAGCAGCACCTTCCCCATGCCACCAGCCTCCACACAGCTGGAACCGGCCGTGTCCAGTGCAGGGCAGCCCCCCAGCTCTCCTCACAGAGGATCCTGCAGACCCACCGCCACCACTGGAACATGGACACCCAGGACAGTCGTTGATGCTCCATTTTTAATTTCCTTTTTCTTTTTTTTTTTTTTTCCTTAACAAGTGTTCCTCACTGTTTTCCCCTGTGGATCTGCCCCAGAGGATGTCCTTGGCTCTGAAGCAGCTGGCTTCCATTTGCGGTGCCATCCCCTGGCACCAAGTCCTCCTCCACACTTGTGACTGCAGGTCATATATAAAGCCTGTCTCGACTTTCTTCACTCACAGGCTGTGACACAAGCAGATCTGCAAAGATCCGTAGGTACCTCCTTTATGCTGGAGGTGACATGCAGTGTTTAATCTCTAACACGAAGTGTCACCAGTTGTTGTAATGACAAGTGTGCAATTCAGTGCAGGCTTTGGGGTATGTGAAAGAAAGGACAATAATGGTTTCCTTAAGTGGCTTCAAGTATTTTAGTGTGTTATAATTTTTGAGATGTAAATTGCTCTTAATATTATCTATAAAAGGTTCCTAAAAAAATATCTATGCATTTATAAAAATGGAACTACTCAGAAAGGATTGCAGACCTCTGAACTGTGCCACTTTCAGCTTTCCACAAAGGGCAGGTATATCATACGTTACGCATCTGGGGATGCCGAGGCTTGCAGATTAAATGACAAAGCAAGAATGTAGCCAGGGTAGCTGCTATCCTTAATTAGACTTGATGTGCTTAGTACTTTCACGTTAATAAAGTTAGGAGCCTTTTGGTATTCTCCTGTAATCTAACAATGCATCAATATTTTCAGTGACAAATGGATGTTGATTACCTCGTGAAGATTGATTACAGGCTTTAAATTTGCTGGACTGAAGCTTGTGTTAATGTCCCCCCTCTAATAATCATTCAATTTACTCAAATCTACTCTAATTTTAGGCCTACGATACCAGTGCTTCCACTTCCTGGTGACAGTTAAATCCTCATTGATATTGGTTAAGCCATTTGGACAATGTCACGAAACAAGCATGATGGATGGCTTTAATTTGATATTCTTAGTCCGTCTTTGATGTGGCTCCTGCACCATTGAAAACTTGGTACAGAATTAAATTAACACTGCATCTGCCTTTGTGTTTGTATTCTAATAGCCAGAGGGCATGTAAGCCTGCATTAAAAAATAAACAGATACTTCTTTATACCGTGGTATTGGGGGACGGGGGTGGATCTGAAAATCTTGATTAGTGATAATGCTAATAGTCAAGATCTCAGTTTTCTCTTATAGCTTCATCAGCTGTATCTTTTGCTAGGAGGTAAGAATATGATATTTCTGCATATATATAAATTGCTGAAAATGCAAATAATATTTTTGTGCAGAGGGTCCTAAAATGTCCCCTGTTAGAAAAAAAAAAAAGATGAAATAAAAGTGGGGGTGAACACATACACATAAATAAATGTTTTTTACCTCATGTTGGTTTTGTCTTTCATACTAGCCTTGAACATAATCAGTCCTGAACTCTGAATTCTTCTTAAACAATGTCTTTATTGGTCCGAAAGAATGCATTAACTTTTCTTTCACATGACCACTCCTGTGGACAAGGGCTTCATCCCTGTGTAAGCAAACATGGCAGGATATCTACATCTGTTGGGGCTTTTTGGCCCAGTCCAGGGGACTGTTATCAAGTTCAATGAGATGTTCCAGTAATTTATTAAAAATACCTCTTGCTAAAGATATTGGTTTATAATTACAGCAGTCTGGGATTGACTGTTTAGTGATGATTTCAGAACAGACTTTTCTAGGAATTTTTCTGACATCATGCTGACTGGGATTGTGTTTTTTTCAGTATAGTCTGCTGTTATGCAGGAGGTGCAGGTCAAGGGCAG
This sequence comes from Athene cunicularia, assembly GCF_003259725.1. Lineage (NCBI taxonomy): Eukaryota > Metazoa > Chordata > Aves > Strigiformes > Strigidae > Athene > Athene cunicularia. The sequence continues at coordinate 5,867,716 of NW_020799100.1, forward strand.
TGGATAAGCCTGCTGCTCTACAAGCAACAGCAGGAAGCATTTTTCTTCCTTTCCTTTATTTTCCCTTGTGCCCTCTTCTGCTTTCTACACTGATCTGCTTTTCTCTTTACACTGTGGCAGCCTTACTCCATGAGGGTGCAGAGACTTTGAGGCAGGAGAGAAGCCATTTCTGGGTTCCTTCTTGCTGTGCTGATTGAACCATCAGTTGGCCAGCAAATCTATGCAACCTGTGTGTGGTCTTAATGGTGGACTGATCTATTCTGGCCCACTTGGTAAACACTATATCCTTATCACAGGTCTCCTGAAAGGCAAAGTGCTTTAAGTAGTTGTTGGCAACAATTAATTACAAGCGTGTATTCATTCCGTTTGATACCCTTGGTAATTACTTAATCACCTTGCCTACCCCCTTCGTTAATGTCTAAGCCCTGAGATGCATAATATGAAACAAAGTTTTATCAAGGATCTAACAGAAAGAATTTGGACATGAATATATCTTAATTAACCTCCCTATTTTTGTGACACTTCAGCGAGCTGGTAATTGCAAAGATGAAAATGTTTGCCATGTTACACACAGAAATGAACAAATCTGTTTCCAACCTATGATGTTGAAGACATTGAATTCTGTTTTTAAGCAAAGATTAGAGTAATGGTGGAGGAGCATATGTGGTGGATAAAGATGCTGTTTGTTTCTCTGGGAGAAAAATCAAACTGAATGAAATCAATTACTACCTGATCTGAAGTCTGCTCAGATCAATGAGAGCCTTTCTGATGACTTGAATGGGCTTTGGATCAAGTTCTAGTGCACAAATTATTACTGTAGCTAGGTCATTTTATTCAGGAAATACACTGAGCTAGAGATGGTTCAATTTTCCACTAGCATATGCCCTTTTAAGATAGTTCTTCAAATAGTAACATACTCACTGACCTAAATCCAGACTATTTTACTCGGCAAAGGCCATAAGATCTTGACAGACCTGTCGACATGTCTACCAGTTCTGTTTGCTTGGTTTATATGTCTGGAATTCAATCCATTCAGTAGCCTCAATAGATACATATCAGTAGAGAAGAGAAAATGAGTTTTATGCTATCGAGGTGAAGTTGTATTTACAAGATTCAATAAGATCTGTCCAAAGCTTAACCTTTCTTTTTGGATGCTAAAATATATAGGGGTGAAAGTATGTGCTGCCTGGGCTGCGTTTTTGTTACATACTTCATTCATTACAACCAGTGTATGCCTGTAGGTTTAGTAAAAAGTGTTCCTGTATCCTGTAAGAGTAATTCTTTTAATATTCTAGATGGACAAGTTATTGAAATGCTCACTTGACACTTCAGAGTGCATGTGTTCTCACATGGCCATGTTACAGGGGTTAGACTCTCACTGGAAATGTACAAAATGCTCATTTTATTTCATTATATATCCAAGAAGGTTGCCTGTAGGAGGAAATCACTGAATGTGAGTTGAGGTATCTGCACCAGTGGAAGTTTAACTCCCCTCCTCCCAGCTCCATTCTCCCCCCACCAGAGCTAAACTATCCTAGCGCTAGGGCACAGTGAAAGCCTGTAAGTGGCTGCTCGGCATCTGTGAAAATTAAATCCCTTGACTTGGACACCTAAGGATTTTGAAAGAAAATTGCACAGACTTGGCATCCAAACACTTCCACTGTTCTTGCTGGTTTTAATCACTATGAACCAAACAATCCTCATTCTAAACTTGAGATTCAAGTGACTTGGTTTCAGGAAGGAAGCCGTAAAAGAAATGTACATTTCATGGAAATATTCACAGCTGTACGTTGAATAAGGTTTTTTTAAGACAGGATGAGTCCAGATAGATTTAGACACTCAGCGTATCTTTTGGTATATGAATTCCAAAGGGGAAAAAAAAAAAAAAAGTAATTTTCTTAATAGTTTTGGGATTTGTACAGATGTTTTCCAAAGAAGTGTGTATTCCAGCGTTTCCTCGGAAGTCTTAGAACAGTGTTAAATCCAGGATCACTTTCTGGCCATTAAGCATGGAGTCCTTTCAGGTTTTTCTGCATATTTTTTAGTTATCTATTTCAGTTGCATATTTAAATTGTCAAAAACCCACCCCCCAGCCCCTCATATTTTAGACAGTACAGAAAATACCCACCTCTAATTTACAGTCTGAGTGGAGAAAAAACATACCTGCCTCCTGCAATGATTGCCTCTGTGCTTCTAGATATTTACTCAGAATGTGCCTCTGGGTTTGTTGGGGTTTTTTTGTGGATTTTTTTGGGGTCTTCATTACTCTTATTAATAGCACATCTCATCACCAATGTATCAGCACTGCTTATATTAATATTCCTTCCCCTGACCCTTTTTTGATTACTGGCAGTCTTATGGCTTCATTCTCTGTGATATTTTAAACAAGTAATGCCTTATATTTATCTATAAATTAATAAGATTCTATTATCACAGTATTCATAGAATACTAGGAATGTTGTGACTCTAGACTTGCATTCCTTGGCCAGTATAGATTTCGTCATGTTGAATATTGAAATACCACAAGAAGAGGTGCTGAACAAACTCAAGCAACAGAATTCCTTTCATTTGTGTTTGCAACTGCTAGTAGTATTTGGAGGAAATCTTGTAATATCCTATGCTAGTGGTATTAATGCAGGCATCTCCTGTCATGAGTTAAAATCTGCAGCACCTCTGCCTTGGAGAAAAAGCGAAGACATTCTTAAAAATGGTTTTTAACACTTGGTGTTCTCAAACAAGGTGTTAGTCTCCTGGGTCATCAAGGAGCTAAACTTAAACTTGAACAATATATTATCACTCTCCCATCAATCTTTGCATTAAATACTTGCACTGCATACTTACCTGTATGTACTGTGATAGCAATCACAATTAATAGGTGCAATATTGCATTTATGTGTGGATGTCTCAAGTTTTGGGTGTTCAGGCACTGAACAAGCAGAGCGTTTATTTAACTTCATGAAAAATGGACTTGTTTTTTCTTTTGATGAAATCAACATTCATGGTGAAAGTTCAAATCTGGTTTGAATTATCCCAGTAAAGCAGCAGGGAGGGGTTTTATGCGAAGTTTAAAGGCTTAAATTGGTGGGCAAGGCTACTCATATCTTTAATGCACACAGAAAGCCTTTATTTGTTAATGTCAGAGTTCTCAATATATTGCATGACTGAATGTATTGTGAGGGATCAGAAAGAAGATAGCTGGAATGTCTGCTATTTATGGTTTAAAACAAGTGATTGGGGCTGAGTACTCTGACTGGATTAATATGCCATTGCACACTTTAGTTATACATTTATTAAAAATGTTTTTTGAACTTGAAATAATGCACTCATTCCTGGCATCCAATATGATTTGCCCTACTTAATCTATTTTGCTTCTCTTCCTTTCCTCCTATCTATTTTCATATTGACTTTGTCCAATTTTTTTATAACTATTTTTAGAGGTGAATGTCCTTTGTGGTGTATTTTTAATCATGCTGAGTTGCTATATTATGTTAAAGTCTTATTAACAGCTGACATGAACTGAGAATAGTTCATTGTACTGGGCAGTAGAGTGCAATAACTTATGACTGCTTAAAATAACTTTGTCTTTTTGATTTCTCATTTTCTACTTCTGAGAGAGAATGGAATAAAAAAAAATTAGAACCTTTAAATCCCTTCTGTTACAACATCATAAATCCTGTGCTTATCTGAATTGCGTAATTAGCATGGGGTGACAAAGGAGAGGAAAGGGAAAATTTCTAGTACTTGCCCTAGTCCCCTTTCATTTGTGAGTCAGCTGCACTTACAGGTTGACTTTTCTGGGAGTCTGGATGGTCATCTAGTGGATACAAGGTGCTCTGTAGCAGATGCATCACTGAAACCTGTACCTATAGAAATACACAGGAGACCTTAGTGGGTTGTCTCTACTGACTGCTGGGCAGAGAGTTGATAAAGATGACCTTTATGGGGAAACCAAGGGCTTCCCATAAGCTGCTGGCTGTCCTTTGTCTAGGTGGGAACAGAATGGAAAGAGGAGTCTCATTACTACATTATGTCACTCCTCAATACTTATTGTTTTTTAGCATAAATGTCAGTGAGGAAGAAACCCTATCCTCTGTTTCAGGACTAGAGATTTATGGCTATGAGAAGGCATCAGAGCTAATCCTCACTTTCATTCTGGCACTCTCCTAACACATTATACCATTTGGTTGTTAAAATGTAAAACTGATGGCTAATGCATGCTTCTTCTATGAACTTACAGCCATTTACAAAAGTGTTTGTATGGACTGGCTGTGGAGATACCTAGTCTTGACAGGGTCTGGCACCTCATCTGCTCCTCACTTTAGAGTCCCATTTTTAACAGCCTTCCTGCTACTAGGAAAGACAGGGAAGTAGTAGCACATGGTAGGACTGACCACAGTCAGTAAGGCTACCTCTGGCTTTCTGAGACTTGAATGTAGGTGACTTCTTAGAGGTGATGGTAGCAAATGATAATGGAATAAACATGCCATTGCTCAGTGAAATGCCGGAGGAGCACACCATGTTCAAAGCTAACCACAGTTAGCTAATGGCAATCATGTTGGCTAACTGTACTTGTGCAGTGAAACAAGATTCTTGAAATGGCCTCCTTAGGGTCCTTCACAAACCACACTGAGAACTGGGGAACAAATTTTGTTCTTGCCGTCATGAATTCAGGAAGTTGATTTCCTTGGCCAAGGAGAGTTATGGTGAAGCTGGCTAGGCAGAGTGAATTTCCTGCTGGTGGTGGTGCTAAGCAGAAATAAAAGCCTTGGAGGTCTGTCAGTGCTGCATGGGGACTTTCCAGCCTGGCTATCACATGTGGAGTGCTGTGGTATGTGGTCTGGTGTCTCAGGCTGTACAGACCATCATTCCTACAGCTGTTGGCATTATCCCTGACCTTCCTTTCCTTTCCCAGAGGGAAAATAATGTATCTAAAGACAAGGATCTGGTGAAAAGCGTTCTTTATCCTTTTTTAATTCCTGTTTCCGTACCAGAGAGGCTGGTTTTGTCTTACTCTCTAGTTGAACTTGATCTAACTCCTTCCTGTTATCAGGCTACCCTTCTGTGCACAGATTGTCCCCTTGGTTAGTTTTTCACTCAAGCAGATTTAGAGGCATGTATATGAAGGAAAACTGGGGGCTGTGAGAAGGTTAAGGAATTGAGAAGTCTGTCTCCTCATCAGTCCCACAGTGATGGGAGGGAGGAATGCTATGCTCACTGGACCTTTGCAGCAAACTTCACTGTTACTTTCACTAAGACAAAATGTAAAGATTTTATAATCTTCTTATAAAAGTTTATCTACCACACCACATGCTTACTTGTGGTGTGGTGAGATAAGCGCCATGTGTAAGGAGGGTGTATAGAATTTGGAACCTGGAGGATCATGCTGTGATATGAGGTTGGACAGGGTTTATGTGCATAAATGCTGCTCTTTTTTTTTTTTTTAAATTGCCTTGTAGTTTGAGTGAATGAGTAAGAAGTCGGTAGGCTGTGGCCTGGAGGCTCAATATTGGAAATCAGCTAGTGAATTAATACTCAGTGTTTCAGTTGAACTACTTAGATATGATTTGCTATTCTTATCAAAAAATGTCCAGTATGATTAATTTGCATTTAGTGATGAAAAAAGCTTAAACTGGGCTATCTACAAGTGGTTTTCATCTTCATTTTAACACACTAATCTTCCACTATATTTTAAACATAGAATAAGTTGTATTTCATTTTCCTGATATAGTCTTAGCTTTGAACTTACTTGTGGTTAGAGACATTAGAAGTTTCAGGGAAGTTTGTGGTAAATATACTATCCCAGTCAGAGCTGGAAGCTGTTCCATATGTAGTTATCACTTTCCCTACAGGGACCTCAACAAGTTGCTCAGTCTGCCCTGATGTGCTTGAAGTCCATGCTCTGGGGCACTAGCTGATTGGGGCACTAGCTGATTGCCACACTAGGGCTGCAACTGAATTGGGTCTGTAAGTTTTGGGCAATGTTGTTCCAAGGCACTCCAGTTTGAGTCACTGGCATTTGGCAGTTCTCAGCTATTTCAAACCTAGGAGTTGTGTGATAGAAGTATGACTGCTTCAGGCTGGAACTTCCATCGTTTTTTGTAATGCAGCACGTTTACAAAATAGCCAGATTCATCTAATCAGACAAAGACTCCTCAGATGATTGCAGTGTTGGATGGAGGAATTGCTGAGGTCATATTCCTGTACTTCCCCTCCAAGCGTTGCTTAGAACGTAGTTGCTTGACAAGCCCCATGGAAATGATGCCTGGTATGGACTCTGTGTGTACATGTTTGTAAAACCGAGTTCTGCATTTTCTTGGCTTATGACACTTCTGTGACTCTTCTAATCTTTAGTCTTTGCGCGATCTCTGAATTTAAGTACCACCTTGTCAGTGAGCATTGATCCTGGCTACTCTTACAGGACTTTGCCTTCAAATGTAGTAATAAATGCTGTTGTTTTCCAACATTTGAGAAAAGAAAGCAAGCTCTGAAGTGACCTTTCATGTGTCCTTGTCCAAACCTAATGTCTTTGCCTTTAAGAGCAATAATGCTGGGCTCTGCCAGAGCATGCTTCTTATGAAAATCATCCTTTGACCAGATCTCCCCATCATAAATTGGGGTTCAAGGACTAGGGTGAAATTTCTGATTCCAGCAAGATGTCATGAGAGACATGGGGAAGAGTATTTTCCCCTCCCTGCACCTTAGACCTTCGTGCTCTGCATGAAGCACAAGTGTAGTGGGTTGACTCTGGCTGTCTGCCAGGTGCCCACCAAAGCTGCTCTATCGCTCCCCCTCCTCAGCTGGACAGGAGAGATAAAATATAACAAAAGGCTTGTGGGTTGAGATAAAGAAAGGAGATCACTTCAAAGCACTCTAGAATTTGAAAAAAAATAAATTATTAATCACATCAATGTAGGAGAATGAGAAATAAAACATAAATGTTAAAACTATCTCCTCCCCCCCAGCAGCGGCAGGGGGATGGGCAATGGGGGTTGTGGTCAGTTCATCACCCTCTGATGTCTCTGCTCCTTCCTCCTCAGGGGAGGACTCCTCACACTCTCCCCTGCTCCAGCGTGGGGTCCCTCCCACAGGAGACAGCCCTTCGTGAACTTCTCCAGCCTGAGTCCTTCCCACTCGGGGGCTGCAGCTCTTCACAAACTGCCCCAGCGTGGGTCCCTCCCAGGGGCTGCAGCCCTTCAGGCACAGGCTGCTCCAGCGTGGGTCCCCCACGGGGTCACAAGTGCTGCCAGCAAACCTGCTCCAGCGTGGGCTCCTCTCTCCACGGGGCCGCAGCTCCTGCCAGGAGCCTGCTCCAGCGTGGGCTCTCCACGGGGTCACAGCCCCCTCCGGGCACATCCCCCTGCTCCGCCGTGGGGTCCCCCCCGGGCTGCAGGTGGGTGTCTGCTCCCCCGTGGAGCTCCCCGGGCGCAGGGCACAGCTGCCTCCCCACGGGCTGCCCCACGGGCTGCAGGGGAACCTCTGCCCTGGGCCTGGAGCACCTCCTGCCCTCCTCCTGCACTCACTTGGGCTCTGCAGGGCTGGTTCTCTCACATATTCTCCTTTCTATGGCTGCAGTTGTGCAGCAGTTTTTTCTCCGCCTTCTTAAATATGTTACCATAGAGTTGCTACCACTGTCACTGATGGGCTCGGCCTTGGCCAGCAATAAGTCTGTCTTGGGGCAGGCTGACATTGACTCTGTCAGACATGGGGAAAGCTTCTGGCATCTCACAGAGGCCACCTGTGTAGCCCCCCACTACCAAAACCTTGCCACACAGGCCCAATACAAGACGTGAGCATAGGCTAACAACCATCCTTTTTGAGTAAATTCCATAGAAAAAAAATCTAAGTGCAAGGACCATGTAGGAGCTCTGATGTGCTCCAACAAATCTAGATCTGTCTTATAACACCAAATGAGTAAAGCAAGCAAGGTATATCAATGCAGCATGGTTTGTGTGTTATAATCGGATCTTTGTCCTGAAAACCTTCAGCAATTTTAGGTCTTAGTGCTTGTTCTACTACAGATGCTCATACCCAAGAGTCAATCCCTTTGCTGAGCTCTCTGATAGAGTGATAGAGTTTCGTGCCTTTGGTAAGGGGAACTTGCTGTGCAATGACTTGATTAAGGTTCTGATGTTTTCTTGCACTCATCCATGGATAGCTGTAATAGTCTATTCACTCAGCTTCACGTAGGTATGTGGTTTTCTCCAGGTCAGTTCAGAATTAGGGTACAGATGAAGCCAATCGATTGTATCCGTATGGTTAGGCACACTGGTTGGCTTCAGCAGCTTTGCTGGCTTGGTCAGTTTTCAGCACCATGAATGCAAAGCAGTCAGAGCCTGCTCGTGAATGTCGTTCTAATAAAATGTGCTTGTGCTCTTTCAGGACATTTGATTGAAAACTCTGTGAAGAGCTTTCTTTGCTACACCGAATTATTCTTTCCCTGTAACTCTTCTAAAGAGTATCATCACTTTGCAGATATGGGATAAAACAGCTGAGCTGTCTGCTTTCAGTTCTGCTGTAGAAAGCTTTGCAAAAGACAGCGGTGGAGTAAGTCAGTGCATAGCTGGCAAAGCCCAATCCAGGAGTGACCACTGTAGGGTTCTTTAACTGCCTCCTGCTATGTGCATCTGAATTATTCACCAGGTTACACTTATGAATAAAATACAGGCCTCAGAAAATCCAGCTGGTACGTGCCCTTTTTATGCTGTCTCCTGTCCTTTTTCTCCACACCCCGCCAATGTTAAGTCTATATTCATGTTTTCTGCAGTTCCAGGCTAAGACAAGTTTTGTGATTTAGTCATAAAATTCCAGGGAATATCTGCTACACCTGAGCCCATTTAGAAAGAAATGCAGGAGTAGTTATTCAGCATTTCAGTAATAGCTATGTGTTTTCTAAGAAGGGATTTTCTGCTCTTGCTTGCTGTGTGTTACAGAGCACATTTCATGTAATCTGCCTGTGCTCTTTCACCATAATGGTAGGTGCACTAGCAGGAGATGTGAACCTTTTGGGTTTTAAGTGCATTGTAAATTTCCTCCCTTCCTCAATGTGCAGTGTATTTTGGAAATATTTTTGTAATCTGGTAAAATACTATTAATTCTCTTAAAATGTTATGAAATATGATGCTCACTTAAAATAAATGCTACCACCCTCACCCAAAACCATAATCCCCCAAAGTGAAGTTCAAAGAAAAAGTACACCCACGTACATGCCTCTCCCGCCACGTACAAAAGACTTGCAGTATAGTTGGGGACTGGAGAAGCTATCGCTGCCTTTCATGTGTCCTTGACTTGAAATGCCTCTGGTCTGCCACTGGACCTTTACTGATTAGATTGCCAAATTTGACGGAAATCTTTTGGTTACTTGTTTATGTTGTAAAGAATTAGAATCAGACCACAAATCAGATTATAAAACTAATGTTTCATGTAAAGGTTTTAATTGTTATAGAAGAGGAAAAAACAGTGTGCTAACCTCTTCATGAAACGTGTAATCCTGTTTCTTTTCTTCCTCCCTAACAAGAAATATGGCTGATTTATTTAATGAACATTCAGCACATTTTACAAATGTCCATATCAGTAGACTCTAAACAGATGCTGGTTCAGTTGTTGTGTCAGCTGCTGGATTCATTTGGCTCTGCAGGAGTCAGATATGGAGGAGTTGCAACAGCCTGAAAACAAATGTAGCCCTTTGATTTGAGTCTTGGTGCAAGATCTTGCGTGATCCAGGTTGCAGGGGTGGGCCTTGTAACTGTATGTCATTACAATAAAGATACTAATGACCTAATCAGGGTCTTAATTCTGACAGACATGCTCAAATTCAAGATTATATTAGAGGCTTAGTTGTGTAATAAAACACTTGGTAGTAGGTTTCTACACAGCCTTTCATCTCAAAGACTGCAAAGTGCAGGGCAAAACCTAGAGCGCTGGGAGGAACTAATGATCTCAAGAGACTTCTCAAGGGTATCTTTCAAAAGACATTACCAGAAAGTAGAAGTCCGTTTGGCAGTTATGTTCATGTAATTGCCCTTCTGGACTAGCTGAAGTACGCTAGGGATCAGTAGTATCAGTAGTCTGTGGATCTGCAAGGGAATCCCTGCTTTCTGCCCCTCCTGTCTTGGGCTTTGCTGACTATCTAAACCCCTGCTCATGATGGCCAACGCAGGACTACAGCCACCAGGTTCACTGAAGGGCTTAAATTGATCAGCTGCTGGGTGACTGCTCTGCGATGGAGCAAAGCAAAAGTGGGGAAGAATGTTCAGAGCAAATTTCAAAGAAACTTTTCCTCTTCCTTTGCCCAGTTTTGAATTTAATTTTAGGCTTTTCCTGTGCTTTTTATATTAGACATAGTAAGGACTTTATAAATAATGGAATAATGCTAGAGAAGAAGCCTTTCATTATTAAGGGATCCTGTATCATTGCAGTGTACCCGTCACATACTGTCTAACAGTAGAACACAGTGCAATGACAGACTTTTCTAGTGGAAAAGGAAAACTTGAATGATCAGCAGAATATAATTTTTTTTCCCCCTAAAATGGTTTACTCTTCTTAGTATCCATAGAGAGAGCTTTTTCAATCAAATATTACCGACAGCAAAAACATTATCTAGTATATAGACAGATGGTAGGACAATAATTGTTTAGAGGGACAGATGGTAGTTTCTTGTACCCACTTTTTAGTTTCTGTGGTTTTTAAAGCTCAGCAGTTGCATTGTGCAGCATTCATGGTGCCATAAAACACCAACCACTTTAAATAACTCTGAACCAGGCTTTCAAGTGATTTGTTTAAAAGGAGCCAGTCCTATTTAAAACATGATCAGCCGAGGATGCCTACATGCTTAGATATTTGAGAAAGAAGGCTGTAATTTAGAGAAATAGTGCCTAACTTAAAGCTTATATTCTCAGCAAATGCAGAGCACTTCTGCCTCCTTTCTGTTGGAAATAAGGTTGAAATTACGAAGAGGAATATTCCTTTTTTATAAAAAGAAAAAAAAAATACTTTAACAGCATTAAGGAGAGGGCACCATAGGGGTAAAAATAATGTGTGAGTTGCTACAAATATTGTTTGTAGAGACATGCCTGCAATTCCAAGTCAGTTTTTCCCGTGGACTACAGTAAATGTGATTAGATCCACAGTGTAAAGACTCTTCTACATAAACGGATTCAATGAAAAAACAAATATTTAGTTGCTCTGTGAGACCTCAGATTACATGAAACGCCTTTATTCTTCTCTACAAAACCTAAGAGATCTTTTCGGGAGTAATTTTATGAAACACATGGGGATGCTTCAGGCTGAATCCTGCATGGTTTAACAAAACTTTTGCTTGTTGAAATCTTCTGGTGCATCTCTTCCTCCTTACTGTCCTCTGTTTTTTTTGCATCTCATTCTTAGTAACCTAAGCAAAAGGAAAGAAGAGATATCTGTTCAACAGGATTGCTTTCCAAAGTGAGGCTGATGGGGACAGCTTTTAGTATGACTGATGAAGCCCTCATATCACAGGGGATCAAGGGTCTATGTCATCAGTTTTCTGGTTGGCTTCTTTTAGCCTCCGCACAGTACCACTGTATATAATATGTTGAATTATTTGCAAGCTTTCTGGGGTGGAGGCTTTCATTTGGATGTGAACTACATGGATTCTTGTCATTGCTCTGATAATTAGTTTGTATGAATATAATTTATTTCATATGAAAGTTCCACTGAAATCAGTACATGTAACTGGAAGACTACAAAGTTATTAATACAATAATTTTCAATATAGCAATTGCCATAGGCAAGGTGGCTGCATTCCCAGTAACGACCACGTGGCTTCAGGGGTGGTGCTCTGGGTGGGAAAAAAAATTAAACACTTGTACTTTCAGTACTCAACCTTCAGGATGCTATGCTATGAGAATCTGTTCAGTCTAAGATAGTTATCTAAAATGTGATTAGATAGAAGCACCTGAAATTATAGTTTTGATTTTTTTAAAAAAAACCCTTTGTATATACATTATTTGTCAGTATTCTATTACATAATTTTAGGGAGGATGTGTGGGGAAAAATATGAATTTTAAATTAACATTTAGAGAAATGCATGAAAATTGAACTTTCAGCCAGTGAACAGAGACCTCTCCAGTTCTGAGACTAATGGCTATTCAATCTGGGAAATGAAAAATATGCCGTGCAACACTAGGCAAACCAGCCTCATTTATTTATTTATTTTTAATCTTGCATAATCACAATGAACTGCTTGTGAGCAATCTGGAATCTCAGAATTATTTGAAAAAGATATTTTGCAAATGATTCCAATTAAGGAGTGTGTGTGAAACATGCCAAGTGTTCTTGGACAATTCACAAACAGGAGGAGGCTAAATTCATTAAGTAAATGATTCACTACATATTAGCTCAGTTTTCCTTCTGAGCTTGGAGCCTGTTGGAAAGGAAAATCAGTTTTGTTGTTTTTATTAAACTTTCTTTGTCTTGTTTTCCATACTGTAGTCATGTTGTTTGAGTCATTAGTGTCAAAATAAATGTGGAGGCAATAAGAGTGTTGAGACTTTCTCTAAAGTTAAGCCTTTTAAGGAGCATTATTGTCTGCATGAACACACATGCAATGCTCTGCCACTGTTGAGGCTGAATTGTGTGGAATTTTCCCTTTATAATTATAGTATTGTGATCAACATGAATCTTGCAGATCTGAGTGTTTGTATACATGATCAAAGTAACTGAAGTTTTTTTTTTTTTTTTTTTTTTTTTTTTTAAGGGGATTGTTGAATTTAATATCTGATATAACTTTGCTATCAATTCTTGTGGGGACCAGGCCTCCCCTTCCTCTGCCAAGCGCCATCTCTGAGGGCCGCTGTGCTGTCAGTAGACTGAGTCTGTGTGCTGTGTGCATCGATGCAACTGGCAAGTTCAGTCTGAGAGTGCTTGGGCTGCCACATAGCTGAGGCTCTCCAGTGGTCTTGTCCTTCGTTTCCACTGCTTCAGCTAGCTTAATGCTTTTTCTTAACTGCTTCTGAACTCTTTCATGATAGCAGATATATAGCCAGTGTCATCTGACAGATTTTTAGGCATCTCTGTTGTAAACATGTAAGTATTCATTTAATGCTTGAATTGCTTTACCATCCTCTGTGGCTGTATTTCTCATTTCTTTTTGAAATGATCTTTCTTCATCCTTGGCTGAGTCCCCTTCTATGCTTTGAGGAAAAGCTTCTTGATATCTAACACTGCCAGCTACACTTCTTCCAAATTTATTTCAGATTTTTTTCTGATTCATGTGTCTTTTCTGTGAACTCTTTTTTCTTGCTCTCTGTTGTCTTGATTCACTTTTCAGTATGGCACGTTTACTTTAAACTTGGTTAAAACTTGCAGGTCTTCATAAAAGCTTCCCCTGGCCTAGGGAGGAGATATGAGCTGAAAATACTTCTTCTACCTCTGCTGTCTGGGAGGAAGGCTTCTTCCTCCTGTATCTCCACCAAAAGGCAACAAAACCACCACCACCAAGAAAATAATTTCTTTGGCAGTTGGCATTTATTTCCTTGCAGTGAAGTGGCAGAGCCATGAAACTTGCAGTATGATTGGGGAAGGTGGCCAGCATTACACTGAAGAGCCTTGGCTCTGATGGAGTTGGTCAGTGCTGTATCCTGGCCACATCTCTCTGACCTGCCACAGCTTGATCCTGGTGCTGAAGGTGGGATCTGGGATATGGGGGTCCTTCCTGATGTCAGCACGTTTGATGTGCGCTTTTCAGTAGCATTATTCTTGTTTGATGTGCACATTCAGTAGCATTATTCTTGTTTGTGGGCAAAGCAAGCAGTATCTCATAGCAGCAGAGTTGTGGAGGGGTTGTCGCGATGACTGAATCTTTATGAGGGGAAGTCATGAGGCAAAATAAGACAGTGATAAGGTTTGAAAATGTCTATGGATAGGAAAGGCTGGTCCATCGAACTCAGTGATGAAACCCTACTCTTCACAGAGGTTGAAACTGAAAAATGTGTATGATTATCTTCTTGTTCATAGCAATATTTATCAGGCTATTCAGAAATCTCTTACACAAATATAAAACTATTTTTAATTTAAAAAAAAAAAAATCTACTCTTGCCCCACAGGTTTCCCAATTCACATGCATTTGCCTAAACCAGCTACCTACAAGAAGGCAGTGATTTCTGTTAGCTTTCAGAAGTTATGCAATGTGCACTTCAAAAATAAGGACAGTTGAGTGTCTGTTAGATTATCAGAAAATATTTGCTGCTTCATGAGCCTTTGACTTTTTTCTCCCCCCATCCTCCCTTTTCTACCATTAATCTGTAGTACTTTGGAACAAATGTTTGCATTAATTGTGCCAACTTTTGAATTAGCAATAGATGAATCTCTAGCGGCTTAAAAATTTGCTTAAGTAAACAACCAATGAATCACATGTTCCTCTAGGGTTTTTTGAAAGTAAACAACCAATTTTTTTCTGAGTATAAAATAGGGCATTTGTATTTTAAAGATAGGCTCTCTACTTGAGTCTGGAGATAGACATAACTTTTCTAATGGAAAAATACAATTTTTTAGAATTCTAAAAAGGTAGATTTCTGGGCTGGTAGAAATCATACTTTCAATGACTTGGAGAATGGCTGTCCTTTACTTTGCATTGGCTTGAGTTTGAAGGTGGAATTGGGCCAACTACAGCGAAGGAAATGGCATCTGGTAAACTGTTGTCTCCTCAGCGTGTTCAGTGTTGTGCTGCTCCCTTTGTGCGGCTGTAATGTGGTGGCATGAATGATTAATCTTTCTTTCTAGCAGGGCACCTCAAAAACCAAAACCAAGTGTGAAGTATAGAATTGGATCACTTCAAGAGATTTTCTACGCCTTGTGTGAACTGAATCTTCTTTGTGTGCCAGGTTGTGTTATTTTTTTTCCCCTAGCACTTCATTAGTCATATCACTTGGCAGTTGAATATTTATTAAACAGACTATTTTCATCAATTATCTGTCAGTTTTTCATGTGTCATAAAACCTAGTGGCTTTTCTGCTGCATGTTGCAGTGAAACAAGTGGTGTTCAGGTGAATGGAAACTATCCTGCTTCTGTTCCTAATGAAAGGCACAGATTGAGGCTTGTACTGAAAACCACAACAGTAAATGATTGTCAGTTGTTTTGCTATGATCAATATGATTTTGCTCTTTCCACTTTAAGTGAAGATGTACTCTATTAGCTGTAAGGACAGCCTTTCTTTGGATAATTATTGTTATGAAGAAGTAAAAATGCTTTAGCATTGGTGTCAAGGTGTTGTATGGAACCAATGACACATTCAATGTAAATGCAGTTCTGCATCTATACTTTTCTCATTCCCACGTATTTAATAATGAAAACAAAATGAAATATTATGAATAAAGTGTAATGTCTTCCTTGCCCAGCAAAGCTTAGGTTCCCAAGTCAAGGCATGTGTGTTGGTGAAGACCTCTTTAAAGGTCCTGCTGCAAAGTAATAAATTACTCAAAGGCCTTATTTTTTTTTTTTTTTTAATTTTGTACTTCACTAATTATATGACATTTTTAAATAGCAGCTTTTTTGGGGTGTGTGATATTTAAGCCACTTGTGCTTTGCTGCTTCTTAGCCATTATGTAATTATGTTCAGCACAGGTTGTGGCCATGCAACCAGGTAAGAAAGAAAGTTATCCGAGTAGGTGAAATGCATTTATACAGACTTCAGAGTTGACACTTGGTGTTATGTCAGCTATTAAATCAGTGCGATAGGCCAAGGATGAAAAGCTTGGTAGTCTTGGGACAGGAGAGTTCAACCAGCAGGAATTTAAAATTTTTCTGATGAACAGAAGCTGGAAGTAACTGAAGAAAGCTTATCCTAAATGGAAGTCTGCATTAACTTAAAACCTAAATTAAATTGTGGGTAAAAGTGAAAGTTTATAACAGAAATTCACAAGATACACCAACAAATAATAAATCAGTAGGAGAAAAAGGAAACAGTTACCGAAATATCAAACTGCACATATAATAGCTAACGCTCTGGATATTGTGTTAAATACAATAGTCACTAAGAAGAGCATATTCTGTGCTAAGCACCATGATGGAGATTGTGAGAGGAGATCCTGAAGAGTGGACAGAGCCATGGTGGGAGAATGCATCACTGCCGGGATGAATGCATCACTGCCAGGAGCCTCCAGCCCTGGTGTCTGGAGACTCGAGGAGGAGCTCCAAGGCTTGTCTCCACATACAGCTCCTGTCAGAGGAGTCTGTCCAGTTGTGTAGGCCAAACCAGCCTGAAGCAAAAAAGATTAGAGTGAGACTAGAAAGCAAAGGGGTAAGAGAGCAGATGCCATTTGGAGAATCAAGGAAAGGATTTTCTGGATCAGCTACATGCTGGTAGGTGCTTATTTTAGTGATAGGCGCAGCAGGGTCTCACGCAGCTGGAGGTATCAGATAAACCATTATTTCAGCACAATTTCCTCTGCAAATAGTCATGATTGAATGAGGAAGGGTCCATTCATTCTTCTTCCTCTGTAACAGATTCAATGAGCCATAATTTTTGAGTTATTCTTTCTTTACAGCTGGATGAAATTGCAGAAGGCTGAGATAAAATGGTATAGTATGAGCAGATGCAACTTCGATCTCATTAGTTCTCACCTTTCTAAATGTTTTACTTTGTTCTGCAGCAACAGAAAAGTCACATAAAAATATCTGAGTTAGCTCAGATGCTGGTAAAAGGTATCATTTCAGTATTATTTTACTACAGTCACTTCTTTGAGTCAGAAAGTGTTGGCTATTGATGTATGTCTTTGGTGTTAATTCTCTGCTTCTGTTGTGTGGTAAGGTAGGTACTGCTTGTAGTATGAAACAGTGAGGAGTTTGGGCTCATTTGTTCATTGCTTTAAACATTTTCTGCTCTTGATGAAGATTTAAAGGCGCTCTTTGCTCTCTGCAAGAAGAGAAGAAAGACTTTGAGAGACTTAATGTTTTGGAAATCATTAAGAGGCAGCCCCTGGGGGCTGAGATCTCAGGCTTTATTGAATGAGACTGAAACAATGTCTCTGGTGTGTACTTTCTTTAGATAACCCTGTAATATTCCAGTGGGTGGGAGGTGGTCTAGCCTTATCCATACAGTGAACTTCAAGTGTGAGCCTGATGTGGGGTATGCAACCCCTGCTACCAAAGTGTGATGTGTGAACAGAGTCTGAAGCTTGGGCGTTTCTCCTGGAAAGTTTATGCTCTTCTCACCAGACCAGAGTTTCACAAGGGCCAGCATTATCTCTGCTGCCTCTGCCCAGTCTGAAAAACCAGGGTGGTTGTTATGCCTCTTCAGTGCTTGCTCAGGCTGATCTGGCTTTAGATCTTCTTTAGTAGCTATTTTATTCCAGCCAACTTTTCCTGGCTAGGTATCACAACTGACAGTGAGTCACTGAACAATTTTTTTTCCCCTGAATAATATTCTCTTTCCAGTGATTAATCAGTTCTCTGCCTCTCATTTTATGTTGAAATGTAACTTCAAGTGTCTCCTCTCTTGTTTAAGAGCAGGCAAACTCATCACATAAACAATACAGAGTTCTCTTTGCTTGAGTGTATAACTATTAAAAGAAATACAACTAAGCTCTTGGAGACTATGGGCAGCAGAAAGTTAATCACTATTTCCTCATGCTTTGTGTATCTGTCCCTTCTGGTACTCATTAAAAAAAGGACATCAGTCCTCTACTAAGTACCACACCAGATGCTACTTATTCTGAATGAGAACTGAAGGAACTATCATGAAGGGAAAATACACATCATTTAAGTGTGTGGTGAAAGCCATTTGCAGTCATGTAGGGAAATGCTGTTTTTGAATTGATATTAGTGAAATTTCACAGGGATGCAGAAAATATTGGTGACCCCCAAACATGAATATGTTTGTTTTCCAGAAGGTAAGGAATTAATAGTTTAGGGTAGAATAATCTAATTCAAACTGATGCTAAATGATGAGTCACTCTCTGTCTTCTCCTTGCTTGGAAGGTAAGCTTCTTGCAGTGCTGTTAAATCATTTTGACCCAAGTGCTATATGAGTTTCAAGGAGATACTCCACTCAACATTAGAAGGTAATGATTTTTAAGAAGGTGATGATTTTATGTCTCCTTGCTTTTACCTCTGACCATAACTAGTTTCTGACTGGATATATTCTGAGTTTGGGGAAAAAACATACTCATGATATGTTGTATATCTAAATATCAGTTTCATATAAAATTTTTAACTTTGTCTAAGGTGAATTTCCCTCTAAGAAGCCTGTTTCTCCCCCTTGATTATAAAGATAGCCTAAGGTGACATAAACAGCAAATTTCCATATGCCTATATTAGATTAGGTAAATTCTGCCAAAAGAGACTGACAGTTTGGCTAGAGTGTAGACTGAAGGTAGAGTTTCCATGGAATAATCCAATGTTTTGATCACTTGACATGCAGGATTCCCCTAATATCAAATCAAAAAAGAAATTAATACTTACAGCTGTTTAATATATATTTTACTGAAAGCACTGTAGGTCTATTTCAGTGAGGAGAAATACATCTTTTTGTGTGATGAAACTCCTGTTCACTGGAGGGTCTGTGCAGTGCTCAGCATAATGGCACTTTTGTGGCTCTTTGGTCTGTATGTTCATTGTGCACCTTTGCTGAACCCTGCAAAAAGAAACCCTGTAGTGACTGTGTGGCCCATGATCCCTTTCTAAACCAAGGTAAGCTTTCTTAACTGGTGCTTTTTTTTTGTTGTTGTTTGCTTCAGGCATTCCAATAATTCTGCAAATATAAACTCAAGAAAAATCAGACCTATTGGTACTCCTGTTCAGAAAATTTGCTGTGGAATAGTGCTCTAGCACATAAATGTTGAGTAATAGCTTTATTACAAAGTGGTGGTTGGGAGGTTTTTTTGGGTAAACATGCAACATATTTGTCCAAATTAAAAAGTTCCTATGAAATATATAGGCACCCATAATATTGGATTTCTAAAGCTAACTTGAGTGCTAGAAAGACTTGCTTATATCTAACAGAGCAGTGTGGTTTGGAATAACATTCTCTTTTTCTGCACCACTGAGAAAAAAGTGTGACAAAATGTTTGTAGATCTCAAGAAACCTGCAACAAACAGTGGAGGAACACTTACCATAATGCATTTCTACCAGTCAGTATATATTTACCAGAATCCTGTATAGTACATTTAAAGCTAGAAGTTCTCTTTCACCTTCCCCAGTGAGCCTATGAAATAA
The DNA here is from genome assembly GCF_003259725.1 of Athene cunicularia. Classification (NCBI taxonomy): domain Eukaryota; kingdom Metazoa; phylum Chordata; class Aves; order Strigiformes; family Strigidae; genus Athene; species Athene cunicularia. The sequence continues at coordinate 5,886,903 of NW_020799100.1, forward strand.
ATTCAGTTTAAGCAAACAAACATTTCCCTGCTGAGAAGTCTGTGCAGTGGCTGTCAGAAAGGACATTTAAATTTATTGGTTACTGAGAAGTTGGCTGGCCCTAGCACACCAACAAAGTGTTCTCTACTGCAGTTGCTCACTATACAAAGTATACTCAAATCATCTTCAGTGCTGCTGGTAGCATTTTTATAGTTCTGGCTTCTGAGAGCAGTCAGTGCTGAGCAGTCCCTGTTTTGTCTTTTTTTCTTTGATGAAAGTGGAAAATTTCCCAGTCTATACGTCTATGTCTCTGATTTATAAGATCTCTCTGAAGATAAGATTGACCAGTGAAGTTACTGCAGAACTATATCTAGTTATGAACTCCAGCATGTTCTTTCTAATTTCTTAAAATAGGCAATGCTGATTAAACCTAAAATTTTGTCTCGATGACAGGAGATCACACAGCTGTGTGCTAGATGATAGAGGCATGCTGTAACCTGTCTGCAGAGCACACTCATAATTGGCTGAGGGGATGCTGAAGGCAGGGACATGCTACTTTGGAAGAGGAGAGTCAGCAGCACTCTACAATTTGCTCTACCATCCTCCTTCCTCTCATCCCTATCTGCTTCACTTATGTTCTGTTACTCAGTAAATCACTTGATTTTGGTTGTGATTCCTTTGCCAAAAAAGGGGAAAAGTTACTGCAGTATTGGTAGTGCATTGCGAGGCAATAGATGACACTACTAGTTACATGAATATTTTACTTGATCTCTCTTTAGAGCTGTAGGTTATGCTCCCTTTATGATATTAAAAAGGTTAAGATGAATGCTATCACTATGTCAGTGTTGGAAAACCTCTGGAGAGACATGATCCAATTAGTGTAGACTCTCTAGTAACTGTTGCTTTATAAAATAGCACTGCTTTGAAAATGCTGTCCTTTGTAAATGAAGGAGACTGAAGTGTAGGAGAAGAGGAGATCCACACAGATGTGCCTATCTTTGCCTCTGCAGTCTGCCCCTCCATGTAGGATTAATAATTTATTGCTGGCTTTAGGGCTGGTTTTGGGCTGAAGACAATAGCAACCTTCTACTTAGCTTTCCAAGATATACAAGGGGCAAGGGCATGCTGCTTGCAGGCAAAAAATGACTCCAGATTCTTCTTGGGGAAGTTCCCAGGACCTGCTGCTTTCATATCAAATTAAGAACAAACGAGCTTGGGGTCTTCCAGTGGTTTTTAATGTTATGTTGTGACTTAGCCTCACTTCTCTGGAGATTCAGAAGCTTCCAAGCCTTACTTCTTTGGACTGTCAAGCCTTGCTCTGTCTATATATGACCATTGCATATTTTGGCCTCTATTTCATATTCTATAGTCCCGGCATCTTGTGCGTTTGGAGCTTGGACCTGTGGTGGCTCCCCAGGCTCAGGAGAAGGGGCAGCATGAGAGGTGCTGTGCCTCTGGGACTCCTGACACACACAAGGGCAACAGCCCTTGTGGGATGGGTGCCCTCTGACTGCTGGCTGCTGCCTGTACAGCAGCACTGAGGGCACTTGGGAGGTTATTTTGTGTATGTGCTTGCAGCATGAAACCCTGCTCTGATGTCCTTTTGCTTGCTGCAAACAACTGAAAAGGAGGCTAGCAAAGAAGCAGCAAACAATTGGTATTTAGCTGGCTTTTTTAATTTAGCCCTTTCACTCTGGTTCACTATTTCCATCATTACCAAACCAGGCAGATCTTTTAGCAGACATCTGTTTAACTTCAAAGCCAAACCTGTTTTGCTTCTGTGTGGGAGCAGGTTTTCACCAACCAAGGTTTGTCTGAGAAACGTGGGGAAATGTGGCTAGCCTCAGGCTTTGTAGCCCACTGACCTGCTGCTTTGCTCCTCCAGCTTCGCTGGCCTCTGGGTCTAGCTATCGCCTGGTGTCTGTGCTGGGTGCAGCAGAGTCCCAGAGCAGTTGGAGACACCAGGTCCTGCTAGTCTGAGGCTGTTTGCTCCCTCCTAGGGCTCCTGCAAGCCGTTGCACTGCCCTGGGGGCATGGGACCTCAACTACACTTGGAGTCTCCTCTACTGAGAGCAAAAGTCCAAAGCTAAGCTGTGCACAAATACACTTGGCTTTTGTAATGCAAGCTGCAATCTGGAGGTTTTCCTGCGTGGTGGTGTTTGTATCTTGTGCATTTGGAGCAGCTGGGGAAGATGTTGGCTTCAAAGATATTCCCCAGAAGGAAAAGGAGAGAGGGTCCAGGGGAGGGCCATGGGTGCAACAGCACTGCTGCACACTTGTGAAATTGCGTGGCATGACTTCACTTGCTCTTCTATTCCTTCCGTTCTTCCTTTATGCTGAGCTTTTCTGGTAAAGCTTAGTAATACTCTTTCTATTAAAGTATTTCCCTAAGGCCAAATTTGGGTGTTGCCACTCCTGAGATCAGCAGTTCCAAGAGTTTTTATTCATGCTAGCTGGAAGGCTGTTTAGTGCTGTGGTTTTGGTTTTTGTTCTTTTCTTTTTTCATACTGCTGCATGCTTCTCTTCCCGTTTCTGCCAAGTAATTACCACTGAGCTCTGCAAACTTCTCTCTTTGCACTAATATCTCAAGGACATGGAGGTAGCTGTGCCCCCACCCTGTCTCCCCCTTCCACCACCGCTTTTTCTTGATACCATGGAGGTAGCTCCGTGATATGATTACCAAAGGAGGTCTAAGTAAGCCCACCACACCCTCAGCCTCCAACCAAACCAGAGCCCTCCTAACAGTGTTTTCTGTGACATGCAAACTCTGTCATCGCTATCCTTAAGGGAGAACATCTGCTGTTGTCCTATCACTAGCTATCTTCTCCTTATAGCTTTGCTTTCCTCTTGGGTATGCTATCACACAGATGCCTTGGTTTTTTATGTTCTGTGTGATACATCCTCAGGGTTTTGAAAAGACCTGTACTTTCACCGACCTGTTTTTTATTACTATGTTTCTGTGTCTATTTATCCTCTCTTCTCATGTTCTATTTTGCTCGATGATCTTGCCTTTTCCTCTCTGCTGCATGACCATTCTATTTTGTGCTGTCTCACAGTTCAGATGTAATATCTGATGAGCCTTTTCCCATCTCCTTAACTCCCTGCCCCTTTTTATTTCCCCTGCAGACTTTTGCAGATTCACTTTGGTTAATTGTGCTTGTGTTTGGCAAGAGCTGCTGGCATAAGCTCTAACACAGCTTCTTGAAGAATCTTACATCTTTCAGTTCTCTGGCTGCTTTGAGCTTTTAACTAATTTATCACCCTCATCTTGCAAGCATAGAGCTTATAATGAAGAACAAAAATCCATGATTTCTTGAGGTATGCATCTGTACACATCCTGTGGAGCAGTATTATGAAAAGCTTTGCTTGGTCTTTGCTAATGCTAAGCTAGTTGTCGAATGAAGCCTGATATTTACCGTCTATCCAAATCCTAATGATTACCTGTTCTATGAGCTTGCTCAGCATCACTCTGTCTCAACATATATTTCTGAATAGCAGTAATAGTTGCTTCCTTTTACAGAATTCTATAAACAGGTGTTTTCCATTGGTTTTCATCACACCACATTTCGCTAGCTTTCTTGGTTTGGTTTCTGAGATTTTGGTTGGTTGCTTTAAATCAATAAATGCAAAGAGTCTCTTTCCAAGGTGAAAACTTGGGGAGTGAGGTCAGCCCTTTCAGGGTTAAGCTCTTTATATACAAACTTGGTTTGGAAGAAGAGGTATTGCCATCCATTCTTGCAAAAAGCAATGTAAGGTGTAGAGGACTTAGTTGTGCATGGAAGGCTTTTTTAGGCAAGTATTTTAAAACAAACAAAATCCACACTTGGTATTTGCTTCCAGTGTAAGCAGTACCATTTCTGTGGACTGCAGTGAGGACTAGGCCCACTCGCAGTGCTGTTAAAAATGCTGTAAATCAAACCACTTGGAGAACAACCTTCTATAATGAAAAAATAATTAATGTTGCATAATATTATTTACTGTATATAATTCTGGTCAAATTCCCGTTTAAAAATATGTTAGTAATTATTCTTGCTTTTTCTCACAGAAAGCCATCAGGCTTTATTTAAGTTTTTGTGAAATACTGTTGTAACACTAGAAATGTTCTACTTTCCTCTGCAATGTCACTGAGAATCTCAGAAGTTTCTTCTTTAGCACTAGCAAAAGTGGAATACAGTCAGGTCCACTGAATTACATCTATATGGGGCAACTTCAACAGTAGGCTTGAATTTCAAAAAAATTTGTGAGATTCCACATTAGTGGAGTCATTTAGTGTGCTTATGTTGTAGTGCCTAAACTTCTGTGTGTGTGTATGCCATAGGATATCCAGCATTAACAACTTTGAGTTCCTGGGGGCAGCAGGAGTAAAGTAGAAATAAATTTGTGGCAGTGTCCTTTGCGTTCATCTGTGTTCATGGTGAACGTGAGGTTAATTAGTCTAAACCTTTCCACTGAACTGGAAGTTTTGTAACAGGTTTAAATGCAGGTAGATTAGGAACCTGATAAAAATTGACTCTTTCCTGCTTCCCTGGCAGGATAGCGTATTCTTATTTTTCTGTAAGTTACTGGCCACATGCACGAGGAAAGCATTCACAATAAAAAACTATTCAGAAAAGCTTATTTAATCAACTGTGCTCAGCAAAAGTTTTCTGTGGTTCGCAGAAAGGAGAATCAAATCACATCTAGTTCAAATTTGGAAAATGGGCTGTTGGATAATAGGGAGCCTTTACTTGGCAAATATCCAAGCTGTGCACAATTTGACTTACTGCCTAGCCAGCCTTAATGTCTAAAAGTTTGTCAGACATTAAGGAATATTTTAGAAATTAATCTCTCATGCTTGTCACTTAATACTGCTATCTTCCTAGACCTTCCTTTGCAAACAAGAGGTTTATCTCATTTATAATAATATAGTGTAATTAAGTGGATGAGTTTATTAATTAGCATTATAAAACTTTTAAATTAAATGTATTGGTGAAGGGCCTCCCAAGGTCTAGCCATGCTGGAGATTGTTGTGTTTTCATACATCATTCTAAACAGATAAGAGGATGTAAAAAGATTAGCATAACTGGTGACTCCTTATTTCACTGCTTTACGATCCTATGGTTTGAGTCACAGCTTTATCAGCATTAACAGGTGGATTTAATCCGGAATTTCACCCTTCAGCTCTGAGTTCTTGTAGATTTGGGAATACTGCTATATGGCCCAAATCCTTAGTCTTCATCAGACTGGATGTATGTTCCAGAATGCACATTACATTTCAGAGCCTCCACGTGTGTCTGTGGTGTTGCAAGGAGCTTTCTGCTATTCCTGTGTTTCATTTCACTTCTGATCTTTTTTTCCTGGTCTCTATTTGCTGTTAGACAATTTCTGACTGACTGGGAGTGGGTGGTGAAGCTCTCCTGGCTTTTTTCCTACTTCTCTAAAATGAGTTTCTTGCCCAAAGGACCATCTGGGCAGAACCCCCTCAGCTCCTCAACCTCTAGGCTACTGCCGTGCCCTACTTTTACATGGCCATCCAAGACATGGGGCATCAAAGCACCTACTGTTTAGGCTTGGCCTTAGGGCTGCCCTCAATTCTACCTCTATAGATCCCATTGGGATATTTTTCTCCCTTGGAGCGGCCTTAGCTTCACTGAGAAAATACAGTTTCTACACAGAGACGTGACATCAGGGCAGTTGAGATCGTTACTGTACACATAGTTAACAGCCAGCCAGAATTTATGTGAGGCCTCAAGGGAAGAATTTGAAGTTTGATGAGCTCCTGGTGTGATGGGCTTGTGCTATGTCCTCCCTCTACATCTCTCTCTTTCCCGGCTTTCATTTAAATTTGATCAACAACTGTCCTGCAGGCACTTTTAACCTTCCATTGAATTCAAAAATTAGAAAAAAGGAGGGTATTTTGGGTTATCTGCCAATATAGTCCAATTCATGAGGAGAAGAGCTTAAACTCGCTCTTCCTCCTTCATTTGAGGTGTCATATTTTTTGTTAAATGTGACAACTGTTTCCAGAAGTAATAGTTATTCATATCTGGTTATTTGGAATGTTATATTTACCTGTGCCAAAAAGGTCTTGTTCATATCTGGAAATGGCAGTGAAAAAGGACAGTACATGACATTGTTGAAAATAGCTTTAATAGGAAAATTGTGTCAATTACTGCTGGGAAATCACAGTACTAGAAGCTGTAGAGAAGGAAGTGTTGGCACAGCAAGGGCTCAGACCAGCAGTAGAGGCAAGGGTATATTTGTACCAGGCAGCAGAAGTTGGCAGGTAGGCATCCATATGAATGTATACTCAAGTGTAGCCCAGTGCCATCAGAGATACCAGCACAGGTCTACTCTCACGTTTGCAGCTGCACTCTGTTATATTTTTAAGGTGATGTGGTGCTACCACACTATAACCCCTGCCTCTCCTTTGCCAGCTTTGTGCTTGAGAGCTAGTTGCAGTCCTAACAGTAGAGAGAAAGAAAAAGAAACACTAGTTGTGAAGAAGATGCCTTATGCTGGTGTGGGTGAGGCAGCAGAACAGCTGTGTCCCCTGGCTGGAATCACTCTGCACTACCTCTCACTGCAGCCACCCCTTGGACTTGCAGCTGTCCCTGGTGTTGCAAACTGTGGTTGGGCTGTTGCGGGTAAGTATTGACGGTGGTCGTTGTAAGGATCTCAGCAGTGCGTGTGCCTGTAAGCAGCTGCCTACTTCTCGCTAAAGTACATTGCCTACGCAGTAAGAGCAGCTTGCATCAAGAACAAGGCAAGTCTGCAGGTTTTTCCTTCAATAAGACAATGTAAAAAACCATTCGTAAATGCTTGCTAGGAGGTGGTTTTAATATGTTCTCTTCTTGATAGGCTTTCATTTTGCTACTACTTTATGGCTGTGGAAAAAATACATTTTTGCCTGACCCATCAGTGCAGTAGCAATATGGAAAATGATTTAAAGTTCTAATATGTATGGGAAATCTTGCCATGCAGTCTGTGCTACAGGAACGAAATCCAGACAATTATTTGTGGAAGCTGATCTAAACTTAAAACCACTATTGATACTTTAAACTGGTGTTTCAAGAATAAAGCAGTTATCAAAATTCACATGCCCTGTGTCTTCAGGCATCTTGATTCCAACAACCCCTGTGAACAGTCCTTTTTTTCTGTGGCTATCTCTGTTCGAGGTTTGCATTCCCACAGGGGATGGATCTATGCAGCATACCATAAGAAATAATTTCATGCACCACTGCAGTCTCTTGAAACTAATTTAACATCCTATTTTGTTGCAGTACTTCTTTGTGGTATAAGGCACAGCTTACAGTCCCCCTCACATGCTGGCCACCATCCTCTTCTGTTTGCGTTTTGGTTTTAGTACTTTGCATTTAATTGTTTATATTACCAGTGCTGCTAATTAATGAGGTCTAGTCTAAACAGGTAATCACTCTCTTTTTCCAGGTGGTTAATGGGGGCTCCTATTAGTATCACCAAGGACTAGCCAGAAGTAAGTGTTTGTTTACACACATGAAGTTGTCTCTAGGGTGCTCTAAAAGGAATGTAAAATGACATATTTTCCTGTATCTAACCAAAGCGTATTTTATATAGGTTAGTCTTCAAATAATGCAAAGCACTTGAAAGGTTTGGTATCCTTGTGTTCTTAAAAATTTCTGGGTCAACACTTAATTCCTTTGTATTCTGTGAGTTAACTAAAAACATCACCAGAAGCTATATATATATATATGTGTCTATTTAAATTTAGTCTTAATTGTTACTCCTGTATTAGTTGAGTTGTTACAAGCAGTGTTTGCTGTGCCAAATTGCCAAATTCCCCGCGCCACCCCCCCCCCCCC